>NC_060154.1:30181948-30211648 GCF_021292245.1 Micropterus dolomieu
GCACAAGGTAGCATGGCCCTGGTTACAGCAAATCCCAGTTGGATAAAACACTTGCATTTTGCCAGACTTAAGTGTCTTACTCATCCCAAATGAGCTGCAGGGAGCAAGGACCAGAAAAGATAGAAACTAAGAGAGAAGCAGGGATGGAATTAAGCTTAATTGGCCAGAAGAGGCAACCGCTGTGAAGACAGAGGTTTTGGTTACTAATTTTGCCAGTGCTTATTGCAATTCAATCTAGTACACTTTGAGGGGAGAGGAGACTAAACCCCATGAAGGAAAAACAGACTTGATATAGGCCACTGAACAGTAAAAGGGAGAACAATGGCTCAGGAGAGAAATTCTGAGAATATCAAGTACCAAATCTCACCCATTGTTCATGTATGCAGTCATCTTTTTTTGTCTCATTCTGTCCCATTGCTTTTCTTTATTCATTATTGGGATAAAGAACCTGGAATTTTAATTTTTCTATGCACTTAGTCTATCAAAAGTGTTTTTATAACTCAACCTCCTTTGAGATTGTCTCTGACACAGACCTAAAGCTTTGTTTGACAGTTGATAACAGTATAAACTCAAGTGCCACCTATTCCGACATCAAAATGACTATGATGAAATGTTTCTCAGCAAGCTTTATTTTGAAAGTCTAAGCGCATATTTATTATTGCTAACTTGACTTCAGAGCTCTGCATGTGCAAAACTGACACTATAGGGGTAACTACAGCGTCATAGTTTGATCATTTGTAAATTGTCATAATCATGTTGTTAGTCTAACAAACATGGATGGGAATTTATCTAACAAACTAAACTGAGCAGAAGTGAAAAACAAATAACCTCTAAATGCAAAGCTTTTTGGACTGTCTTAAAAAGAAAATTACTATGAATTGTAAAATTAGCAGACAAGGGGTGAATTATATTGGTTTGTTGGAGGCAAAGGTGGCCGTGTGTCGTGATGTTGTTATGATGCCACAAAACGTCATGTTGGGAGGTCGAGGTCAAAGCAAATGAACAAAGACCACATTATGGCTAAAAGGGGTTTTCACAATGCCTGATGGGAATCTCATGATTTGAATGAATTTTAGTGTTCAGCAGCCAAGCTTGTTTATTGCTTAACATGGGCTGGGCTTATGAAAGTGTGTTATATCTCAGTTTTCAATTGGATTACATATATCAAAGAGCTAAAACATGCACAGGACATCCAATAATATAATACTTTAAATGTATAAGTAAAAGGGGTTATAAGCATATAAGTAAAGTGGTTTCGAAAACCACAAGTTTTGGCCATGCACATCCAATGTATTCAGTTTACAATGTGTCTTTGTACTATCAAAGCCTGCCGTATTAGGTTTTTACCTCTCTGTCTTTACTATGTCAATTACATTCACAATTCTGTTTATTATTCCTTCTGTTTTTTGTATGTAAATTCTATGACATCACAGCACTTAATAGTTACACAAGCTACACAAATAAGTGCATTGCAACTCAAAGCATAACTGAAGGTGATCACTTTGAGTTTATATACATGTTTGAAAGTCCATAACCACTGTTTTATTGTGAGACTGTTCTATTCAATCTGCACAACCGGATTGAATTCTACTACATGCTTTTTTGTTTTGAACCTCGCTGCTCTTTAGCTAGCAGGCCAAAAAATAAAGCTGGAGATCAAGCCATGCCTTACCATAAAGCAGTAAGCCTCTGCCGCGCGCAACAGAACTGCTCACGGTGAGGCGTTTGTCCTCCCACAGTTTTTAAATCTGTCTCATACACAATGTATGAAACTTTAAATTCCGTGAGCACCCACTGTTTTACAAATGTTGGAAGCCGACGGAATAATGTTATCATTTTGGCTTTGATTTTCATCCAGTTTTGTAACGTAACTCTGCCGTGACCATTGTGAATGTGTCATTGTTTGCACCTTTCCTATATGCAAGCAGACATTAATAAATCATAAGGAGAAGCTTTCAGAAGCTTTAACCTGTTTTATTGTGAGGCTGTGCAGTAGCTTAGGTTGGTTTGCTACTTGATTCTTAATCTGTCCATTCGGTATGGAAATACCATTTACCTGAATACATTTTATCAGTGAGGTCAAAAAAGGCAAACATATTAACCATATATCAAAATGTGAACAACATATAAGAGATATTCATGGATTTTAGCAATGATCTGCATCAATCCTCAAAGTTCTTACTCTGGCACTGCCTATCCTCTTGGGGGAAAAGAAATTTCAACAAACTGCAACTGGCTTGGTTTAAGAACAGCTGATGGTATCCTAATGGGAACCCTTTCTGTTTATTTTTCTTTTTTATAAATGCGTTCTCCCATGAAGGATGACATAATTATGGAGAACAGTTTTATTCGAGTGAGCGCAAGCTGCAACTATACAAAAGTATAAGTTCAACATATGTTAATATCATTTTTTCTTTCTTTGGATAGTCTACCTACTGAAACAGATTCCTTATAGGCAAACCATCTATTTTCAGCTCTCTCCTGGGCATAGTGAGGCAGTGAGACACAGATGTTCAAATTTCCCACTGGACTCTATTCTTACACACATGCACATCAAAATGGCACACAAATACCTTCTTCGGGTGGAGAAATTGTCTTGAGAATGGCAATAATTATGCCAGTGCAATTAAGCAAACACGCTCCAAATAAGCCACATCTCAATTCGTCACCCTGTTAAATCTGAAAATCAACAGGACCGAGGCTGGCCTCTGTAACACCATTTACACTTTCCTCTCAAATGAACCTGAGATACTGCGTGGAAGTGCATGCATGCTTGAGCAAAAAATAAACAAGAGTGTAGAGGACTCAGTTATGCAAGCATGCAGCTGATTCACACCGCGTATGATGTTGGTTTTGATGAGCAATGAAACTTGACAAATGGAAACTTTGAAAATTAAAAAAAGTGGGAACAGAAAATGAGAAGGGAAATGTGTTTGCACATGTGTGCATTGGTAAATGGAGTAAACAAGGAAAACAAGTGTAGAACTTTGATCACTTGTGCTTTCTACCTCTCGCGCTGCCTTTCTTCGTGTGTCTACAGTGCATCTTTGTCTCTCCGCCTCTGCCTCCTGCCTCACGCTGTGATACAGTGTGTGACAATACAAACACCTCATTCTGTCACTGTCGCCGTGCTAACAGGCTCATTGGACTGCCTTGTTATCCAACTCAAACAGTGAGACCCAAAGAATCCACGGCACATTTCCATAATGTTATTGACCGAGTGCCGAGACGCGACGCTGCCTGGAAATATACGCACAACACCCCGTGTTATTTGCATGTCTATTACCTCAGAAAACCACGGCTCTCGACATGAGGCAAGGAGAGCCAATTTGAAGCTCTGCTGCACATCCAACATCCCCCGACCACCCACACTCACACCCACATACAACCGGCAACACACCAGAATTGCTGCAGAAACTGGAGAGCAAAGCATTTTGGGAGACAGGAAGTAGTGTAATGAAGGCCAACTCTGTCCTTTAGTGGGTTAAACAGACACACTTGACATGCTTGATGGATCAGCCGTGAAATAGGCTGGAAGGCAAAGTTCAGCAAAGCCACTGTGACAGGAATTTCAAACAGGATGTACTTGTCTGTCTTTCTAACATGATGTCTGGCAGCTCCAGTGGAGTTTAGATTGTTAAGGGAAGATAATAGGATCGTGTATGACACAGGTGGCAGATTTAGCTGTTGTGACAGTATGAGAGGATTATACCACAGAGTTTGAGGATGTGAGGATGTGGGGGGGCTGTATGATGTGTACTTTCAGCATGATTAAAAACACAGATTATAATGTACATTTATAGCTCATGCGCCTCAGTATTAGAACACTTGCAATCAAGAGGATACACCACTATGTTACTCTGCAGGTTACTATATTTACACAGTTAATACAAATTTAGTCCATGTACTTATCAAAATACCTACTTATGACATTGTCAGGGCTTTTTTCTCTTGGCTTTGGATTGGAGACTTCAGAAAGCCTGTATTACAAACTGGAGGTATGGAGTTTGAAAGGCTGCTTTTTTTCTTTACTTCTTCCAAACTAAAGTACGAAGTTAGTCTTTAAGTACTGCTACCTATTTGTCATGTTTCATGTTGTCAACAGAATCTACCCATGATGTTGTCTTAAGGTGTACTCTGACAAAATACAAGGCAAATTTTATAGAAAGACATGAATTTACCGAGGTTTTATGAATCCACTTCATAACATACAGAGATGAGAAAAATAAAATGCAGGCAGACTGAAGGATAATAACAGAAAGAACTGGAGCTCCTGGTGAGTTCTGAGATCTGTCAGAGGCTTACATGTCACACACACACACACAGATGTATGCATCAGCCACACTCAGAGTCAGCATGCGCAACAGAGTTAAAAATGCACTTTATTAATTCTTATTTTCAATTTGTATTTGTGAATTTTATTAATCATTTAATGGTTTTATTTCATTAAGTGATTTTTATTTATTGTTATTTTTATTAATGTTTCTTCAGGAAATGACCCTAGCTGCACACCATCCCTTCTGTACCTCCTAAGCTTCCGAAGCCAATTAATATGTGCACTGTCTTCTGCATGAGCCAAATGATTTGTGGAAAAAAGTCATCTCTTGAGTCGACCCCCTTCATGCCCTAACCACACCTTTTTCAAATGCAGATTATCCATATTCAGTTCTCACAACCTGAGATCTTTATTTTTTTCATATTTGCAGTAGTAAGGTTCTGGGCTCTCATTTATAAAACTGTGCGTAGAAACCTCACTAAAATTGTACGCACGCCCAAAAGCCAAAAGTGGAGTACGGAAAATAATATTCAGACTTATAAAACCGTGCGTACGCACACTTGTAAGCAAATTCCCTTTATAAATCACAATCAACTTGAAATGTGGCGCATGTGAGAGGTCAGTGAAACGCCCCTCATTAATATTAATACGTGCTGACTGCATGAAAAAGAGGAGACAGAAAAGCTGCAAAATGGAATTTAACTCAGTGTGACACCGACGTTCCTTTTGGTGAAGCTGAAGCATGTTGTTTGGTGGGTAAAAAACACGTAACGCTTGTGCACTGGAGGAAAGAGGGCACCGGAGCTCCACCCCTTTATACCCGATCTGCAGGAAGGGGCGTCCCTCTTGATTAGTGACGTCGCTGGCTGGAGGGGGACTCACATAAGCAAGACGGGATGACCCAGGTACTAATTTGGATTCCCCCAGTTTGAAAAGAGATTAAACCAAATGCATTCTGCTTGTGTTTAAACATTTATTTAGGCTCCACAAACAGTCCACTCACTTAACAAGACTGCAGATGAGTTAAAATAAATATGACTTGTTGTAAATGACATAATATAGAGTTATATTTCCATAATGTGTTTTTACAAGCAGCCCATCACATGCACACGCTGGCGCACAGCGTTTGGCTCGAAAAGGCAACGAACATGTGAGAACAATATATGAAACTATGATCTGACATTTGCTCGACTGACGCACTGAAAACGGCATCAATTTAAATGTTCACCTTATTTATGAGAATAAATTGCACTGCATGCAAGTTGTAATTAATATGATTCCTGATTACACTGTCCAACATATTTGAGGCGTTCTTTTGCAGAAACAGATATCTCCGTGTTTATTATCCTAAATCTGGATCTTTTCGCGCGCTGCAAATGATCTTACATTGTGTGTTTTTTTGTGCACTTCAGGGAAAGTCAATCGGGTGTTTATTTATTCAGAAAGGCTTTATATATATTTATAATACTCAGAGGTAATATTTAGATTTATTTTACACAATAGTAAGCCTATTCATTTCAAACCGTTTCATCTTTATGCCATGTGAGTTGCCATTTCTCATTTCTCCTCTTTATGTTCGCATACATGGTTCAGAGTTTACTTACAGGACGCACATTCTCCCTTCACTTGTTTTTTATAGATCACAACCTTTACTTGGGAAGTGGCGTACGCACGTTTCCAGCCCTGTTTTGTACGTATGCACCATTTATAAATGAGACCCCCGGTGTTTTGTAATTCGTGGCACCCCTGTGGCCTCCATATACATCGAGGCGAGACACCACAGTCAAGTTGGCTTGTTTTCAAACTTTACTTATATCACAACGAAACTTTCCAAGCTGAAAGTAAACATAAATAGAAGCATTTTAAAAATATTTTTATATGCAAATGAGGCATTTCCTCATTAAATATGCGGTGATTTGCATGCCACACAAATTAAATATCCACCACACTGATAACAGTCGGATTTTTTTGGTTTTATTATTACCAAATGGCCAGATGTTTAAAGAATTGTCTATCATGTTTTCAGATAAAATACTGCATAAAATGAGAAAGATAAATAAAATAGAATTTCTTTTTAAATCTGTAAATGTCTTGCTACAAGACCTAAGAACCAATTATAATGATCTAACTGAAGGGTGAGGAAAATGACTTGGTGTACAGGAAACATCATTCTGAGAAAACGGCTGTTAAGTAACGCTATAGAAACACACTTCCTGTTTGTCACATTGTCTCTTTTAGATTTATGATATATGGACTAGCTAACTTTGTGCTCTAGAAAACAAATTTTCAAATGATATATGAATCAATATGGAGAGTTTTAAATAGACTACTTTTACATGTGAAATGCTAACAATATAGACAAATAATAATGTTGATATATTATTTTTTATGTTTATATATAAGATTGTTTTGTACAATCTTAAAAAGAAGAACGAAAGTTCTAGATTGTTGGGTTTTCACTCGTCACATTGAGGCACATGGGAACAGAATCACTATCACTATATGGTTTCTACTTACAGTATGTTCTTTAGTATTCTTTATTCAACGCATCTCTCTCAATTAACATGCAGGGGACATGAAGCAGCATTATGAATTAATAAGGAGGGTAAAGGTCAGGGCTTGACAACACAATTCGGAGGTGCAGTTTGATAGCTACCGTCATCACAGTACTCATGTAGCAGTACGATAATACAATAGTCCCTCTGCCACAGATACATATACCACACATTAAAATTAGTACAACAGCCTCAAACATTTTAACTTTCTCTTAATTGGATATTTGCTTGTGCTATAAACCTCACTCTTCCGTGTTCGTAAAACAAACAACATGAAAACCCTATATTCCCAGAGGATTTTGGCCACACATTGGGTTTTGTTTTGTTTTTTTCCCCTTCCAATCTACAACGTTACATTAGGTTTTAATTAGCACAACAAAGGATCATCTGTCCTCCACTGACATCACTCCAGGGACAGACTCAGACGCTCCCAACAGCTCTCCAAAGGAAGTGCATTCTTACAGTTTCTGCAGTTATGTGTAATGTAAAAGATCCCTCTTCCACATCATCTGTTACTCTACATGAAATATATTCTGGTATTTTGTAGGACATACAATCTATACTGTAACAACTATTTCCATCAAATCGGACTAAATCTAAATAAGCTTTCAGTTTGGGGCATCAAGATAAACAGCTGATGTGCTAGCCAGCTGTTATTAAACCACTGCAGACGAAGAGGTCGCAACAAGATGACGCAATTTAAAAAGGCCACCAGTCAAACCGCAATTAACAGAAAATCTCGTGAAAACATGAATTTGGCGTTTCATTGTCTCGTGTATTAATTTGAGTAATATCACATTCTCCTCATCATTCTATACTTATCTGATGTCACATGCTTTATGTCCGTCGTAATTTATCCACCAAGCCTGTTTCAGCTTTGTGGCATTTTGTTTTTATTGTTGCACTGACTTTTTAACATCAGGTTTCCACTTTTTTAATGTCCATATTGAAAATGTTTTGATTTTTTAAATCTGATTCACAATTATACAGAAAACGCATCAACTATTTTATTTCATTACATCACATTACATGTAAATATCTGCTGATTCTTTGTTCAATAATGTTTTATCTGCTATCAGTGTGTTTTATATTTCTTTGTAGACAACTGAAAAGGGTGTAAATGTACTCACCTGTGCCTGTTACCAGATACCTCACGGTGAAATTGCACACTAGCATGTAAATAGGAAAAAAACTATTTTCTGAATGAATTCTTTTGTCATGCATTTTGAATATGGACACAAATACACATTGTTTAGTTACCTAGAGCAAACAGTTGGCATGGTCACAGTTGATGGCCACCCACAATATTCCACAGATCTCTTTCACTACCAGTTAAGAACTAGATAAATATCAGATTGAGCACCTTTCCAGGGAAGCAGATGAGATTAGATATGGCCAATCATTTTCAATTTATTGTATGTTCATTCATTTGTCCGTTTATCTGTTGATGAAAGCCCAACTAGTGGAGATCCTAATAAAAAATTAAAAAAACATTTGTGAAGCATTTAATTGTGCTCTACTTTGGAAGAGCGTGTACACACTGTTTCACAGAATGACGGAACTGAACGGCAAGGTCTGCGATTTATCTTGAGAAACCATGACATTATATTTGAAAAGGGCAGTTGCCATAGACTTTTTAATTCAGTCATTTTTTGGTTTGCTTTGAATGCCATTGAACTCCATTGTACTGAGGTGAGCTAGACTTGATATCTCATAACCTCAACAAAATCACACCAACACTATCAACTTGTAAGAGAATAAAGGCAAAAGATATCCCCTGGTGGGCTTCGAGACATGGCTTGAGACACACACACACACACTTAGCCTTGAGATATCAGCTTGCCTTTGTGCAGAGATGAGTAGTCAGGGCTGTCTTTATCATTGCTTGATGATAATAAAGAAGGTGGGATGCTTTTCTCCCACATGGAGAGCAGATAACAAAGAAAGTGCTGGACTGTCTGAGATACCATGCCGCAGACCAGCCTGCCATGCTCTCCACCCTCCTCTCCCTCCGCCCTCCCCTTCTTTTCCGCTGATCCCTTTTGTTGTTTGAGAGACACATCAGATCGTGTTGCAGAAGCGAATAGACGATAGGTGATACTGTGTTTGCTTGCAGGTAAGGAATGCCGGATGGTATTTAAAGGGGGAAAAAAGCTGAGAGAGAAAAGAAAGTTTGGGAAAATCAAAGACCGGCGGGGGCATAACAATGAACAAATTCATCCTCTGGGGATCATGAATGTTTGTACAAATTTAAGAAGAAGATGACCGCACACTTAACTCCAGTCATTTTATTGAATCACTAAAAAGGTTTGCCATGGTTTAAATATGACTCATGTTGTCTGTACAGAAATACAATGGCAATCTAATAACTGAGATACTGTATTTCACTCTGCACCAAATTGGTGGACTGACCAACAATGCAACACCTCTAGCCTTGCCGCTAGCATGCTAAAAATTGATTCACTACGACCAAATCAATACCAAATGGACAGACAACACTGTAGTCTGAGATAAATGGATTATTTGCCCACAGCCATGCTACACATAAATGCACTGAATTCAAAATGATTCTATATGTGCGGTGAGCTGGGCTCTGTTAGTAATCCACTGTGGGAGCACTTTCTCTCTGTGTCTCTCCCTTCAGACTGCCTGTACCACGTTTTTGTCTCACTCTCTCTCCCTGTACATCATCTTCATCTACCTCAGCCTGCTCTTGCACCTCCTCAAGCTTCACCGTCACATCACAAATCTCCCAGCAACCTCAGCTGGTGACATGGCGGCTCCCTGGAGAATTTGGCTATGGGCAAATAATAATAAAAAATCTAACACCCAGGCTAGGAACAAAACAATAGATGCCTTAAAAAAGAAATTGAAGAAGATTGCAGTGTCACTGGTGCAGGTCAAAATAAATGGTTTGAAAAAGAGGATCGTTTGCTTCATGATCAGATAAACATTGTAAGTGGTGAAGGAAGTATTCTGATTCTTAAGTTAGGATTGCAATAATGCTACTGAATCCTGCTACTCTTGAAAAAATAAATATATATAGACAGAACCTCCACAGATATTACACATACAGTTGCTCAGTTTACTAGTCATGTAGAATTCTACTCAGCCTGTGGATAAAGTTGTATAATATCTTCAGAGAAAATGACGCTGATTATGTCATCGATCTCTTCAGGAAGCCTGCGTTACAAACATTGTGTGGTGTTTGAAAGATGAGGAAAAGAGTTTACCAGGCAGGGAAAGTCTAATGAAGACATGTGTTTGAGTTGTATAACGTAGGATTTTTAGAGCTTGACCCATCCCATGGACGAAGACTCAGGACATCTTATGCTAAGTTCAGACTACACAACATTTTTGTGAAGATGTTCAGTGTGTCAGATTATAGAGTCATACTGTATGTTCTCATGATGGTCCCCCGACCAACCATAGCGCGCTGTCTTTCACGAATGGTGTCTGAAGAGTGATACTGGCTGTCTGGTGTTCCAAAAGCATAAAAAAAGAAAGAAAAAGAACAACAACAGTGACCTTTCCTCTTCCACCTGGCAGCACCAACATCATCATTCCTCTTTCGCCTTGCCCTGTCGATGTCACAAACATGTTGGTGTGGAATTTGTCATACTGGGCGAGAGGGGACAAAAAAAATCATAATTCTGACATGCTAATCTTTTTGTTGGGGCACAGTGTAGTGTCCCAGATGAGGTGTTGGCTGTTGTCCACCATTATACACTACACGGGATATAATGATCATTACCCCACAAAAATTTGACTGTTGGTTCTCCATTTTGACTATTTGAGCAGTCCCCCAACTTGAAAGCGCGATATTGAATAAGTGTACAGTGTAAATTATTTCTAAACTGTCTGTTGTAAAGATCCATCCACTTCCAAGTACTGCTTCAAAACTGAAACTGAAAGATTAATTCAAATTGTACACAAAAGGGGCAGTTTACTGATCATGGCTATTCAGGTGTTTTGTGTGGCTCTAGATGAACTTTCTCAAATCAGAGAAAACAACGCTGATGATGTCATCAACACGGCTTAGGCTTGAAGACTACAAATTTGTAAGAGAAAACCCGCAATACAAACTGGATGTGCACTGTGACACTGGATCCAGCATTTACGAAGCTTGACCCATACTTGGGACTAAACATCAGCCTCGTTTCATGTAGAAAGAATGCCATGTTACAGTAATATTTAAGATTTTAACTACTTTATTTACTGATCGGTAGGCTAGTCTATAGCAATGCATCATATGTTTGTATATAATCTGAATATTAGTGGTGAAATAGAAGTATAATTTAGCATAAAATAGTTCAAGTACCCTAAAAATTTAAAAATCACCTGCTGTTGTTGAGTAAATTACACTTAGTTACACTTCACTACTGAGCATCACCCTCACCATTCTCATAATGACTGCTTTTAGTGCTAATTGATATTCAGTTACTATCCTCTGTGTTTCTTTTTATTTAGAGGTATGAGTATGTATTATATGTTTAGTCTCTCTTCCCTCTTCCTCTGCCTGTCTCTCTCACACACACATAGTGATGCAGCGCTACCTGATGCCTGCAGCCTCACCACCTGTTAATACCAACCCCCGGCTCTGTGTGTGTACGTGTGTGTACATACTATCCCTGACACTTGCAAAACAGGGTAAGACAAAACCGCAGCAAGTAGGCAACATTGTACTGCCGGTCCTTTTACCATCCCTCTGGCCCTCTGTTACTGAATGCTATTGAGAGGGGGATCCTCCAGAGGACGGCCTACAAATACACACAGTGACGGGGCTGACCTGGTGTGGTGTGTTGCATGGTAACTGGTGCACCTACACACTCATTATCAGCTCCCATCACTTGGTTACTCAGGAACCAAATGAAAATGAACTGCAATAACCTGCGAAACTAACTGCGAGAAACTTTTGCTTTCAAACTTGCACTGCATTACGGGGAGATTCTGCTGTCAAACGTTACAGCATGCATCACCTCATTTCCCTCCGACGTATTTGAATTAAGCTACTAGTGCTCATTCTAGAAGTTTACTGGACTCAGTCGCGAAGCAGCGAAGGTTCATGTAAATTGATTAACATAAATGAGTCTTTAACCAGAGAATGAGTAGCAGCACGGGAACACAGAAAGAAACTAATTATCTCCAATCAGGAACATCAACATATGTATGCATACATACACATCCACACATACACTTAGCTGTAAGCAAACTGAATCTACATTTACCTTGCAAAGCTGAGCTGGTTGAACGCCCCAGTAGTTGTCTCAGCCTGTGTGTATATGTCTCAAAGAGGGGGCAGCAGAGGATAAAGGCCACTCTAATAGCTTCTTTTCTATGCTGCTGCTGCCCGTGTTTCTCCAACTGCAACACTCTGCTTGTTTACCTGACACTGCTCACCTACACCTTTTTGACTGTTTACCCGTCTACAGTAACTGCCTGTCCTCAGCGCTCACCTTTACACCTGTTAGTCTGCCCCGGCTGTGCTTTAGTTGAACTTTTTGCCTGAATGCTAGCTTCTCTCTCTGTGTACTGACATTAGCATAGCCCTTCCTCCTCTCTTACCTGCACTCATCTAACCTGTTTGGCAGTGTGTTCTGTGTGTGTGTGTGTGTGTGTGTGTGTGTGTGATTGGCACCAGCCTCTTTTTCATGCTGTAATTCACAGTGGTTAGGTTTTTTACACACTGTAACCAGACACACACACACACACACACACACACACACACACAGTGAATACGCGGTTGTCTGTTGCCACGGTATTGTAAGCACATGTTTATTCATTGTGGAATGGGAATTGAAATGCCTCTGTGCTCTCCGTTTGTGTGCGACTGAGTATGCCATTGTGAAAGTACATTATTTTGGATGTTTATGTTTTTGTTCTCAAGTCAGTCATTCTGATTTTTAGAAAAGCCTTCTGGAACTTGATGTATACTTGAAAAATATACATCATGAGAGTGTGAGAGGCGTAGTGTACTGTATGTCTCCCTGCAGTGATCCCAATACCATGCTTGATATTTAGAAATGTAGAGGGGGTAACGAAGGGGAAATCAGTTTTATTACTTTCAGAATGGTATTACCCACATTTTTAGGTTTAGTCCTTTCTATATAAATGAGATTAATATCTGTAGCATATAGCCACTTATTTTAGTTTGCAGATTTGTAGTTATGATGCATGTCACATATTTTTTTATTTATTTAAATGTTCAAACAGAAAAACAAACAAAAATCGGTCTCTTTTTCTTGAAAGAAATTCAGTTTAGGTTTTGCTTGGGAAATGAGCAGGTTTGACAAATAACTGACTACATGTAACAACAACACAGCAATCTGGTTCTGAAATAGCATCCATTGTAGAGGTGTGAAGAGTGACTCATACATTAAGCTCATGGCTCCTATCTTAAGGTGTGACACTGGATATGGGCAAGGCCTGTTAGAAACTGGTTGTAGCAGTCCATTAACAATGGAAAGGGACTCTAAAGGTGTGCACCTTTTCAGAAGTGCTTTAGTAGGACTTTTACATCTGTTATCTCAAAGTGAGAATAATAGCCATTCCTTTTATGCATGTATAGATTTAATACACATATTCTATGTATTTATTCACATGTGTGTATGTTTATATATGTTTGCTTAGTGTTGGTCTTGAATCAAAAGCAGACATCAGCCTTCAGCAATATGTCATCATAGCTAAACAACTAAATAGGTAAATTGTCAAATACTCCCAAAACGACATGTGTGATCATTTAGCAGCGACAGGCGTACCGGACCTTAGGATTGCCTGTACAGTAGATATGAAGATTGAGCCAGTAGGTATTTACAGCTAGCCTAGCTATGGCTAAAAATATCACCTCTAAACTCACTACTCAACATGATGAATCTTGTTTAATCCGTTCAAAAACTGTAAACTCTTTGTAAGTTGTTGTTTTTGACCCTCAGTGGTCGCCTGTCTCTTATGTGCTTTTCAGTCTTAATGTTTTATTAAAGGCAGGGAAGTAGTGATGAAGGAACCGTTTAGAAGCAGGAGGTCCTACACAGCACCAAAGGTCATGACAGACGGTGATCATGAAATCATAAATCATAGTTTGATAGAGAGAAATGTAACAGAGGTATTTACCAAAAATAAACACCAAAGGCCAAGAGGGCAGTATATAAAGATGATTATTCTATCCTTGCTCTTCAGCCACTTGGCAGTGCATGTCTTTTTCAATTGTGTCCATGTTGCAATGATACTGTCATCAGGCCCTCAGTGGATCAATATGCTCGCCTTTAATAGGCCTTTCATTAGGAATGCATCAATAACCTCCAAGCAAAGGACAGCCACTCGATGCCCAGCGCCCACAATGTTTTGGCAGAAAAAAAGTTTAGAGGGCTGAAGAGAAGTGACGTTAATGCATTAAAAACATCTGTCAAATGGATTGTAAGAAACACAGAAGCTGGATAACTTATTGTCTGTACCACCGGACTCCATAGATTAATTTGTTCATTGTGTGGCTTACAGTGAACTTTTATTTTGAAACGTAAGCCATTACGTTTACACTTAAGCCCATAGACTCTGCAAGAAGTGGAAAACCCTCCATCTCTGGATTAAATGACTACAGGCCTGTCGCCCTGACATCAGAAGTCACGAAAGCCCCTTGCTGGACTCCCTGCAGTTTGCCTACAGGGCTTACAGGTCAGTGGATGATGCAGTCAACTTAGGACTGCATTACATCCTGCTATAACTCGACGCTCCAGGGACATATGCAAGGATCCTGTTCGTGGACTTCAGCTCGGCGTTCAACACCATCATCCCGGACATCCTCAGCACCAAACTCACCCAGCTCACTGTGCCAGCCTCCACCTGTCAGTGGATCACAAACTTCCTGACTGACAGCAGTCAGCAGGTGAGACTGGGGAACATCACATCCAGCACCCGGACTATCAGTACTGGTGTCCCCCAGGGGTGTGTGCTCTCCACACTGCTCTTCTCCCTCTACACCAACGACTGCACCTCAGGAGACCCATCTGTCAAACTCCTGAAGTTTGCTGACGACACAACGGCCATCAGCCATCATCCAGTCTGTCCTCTGCACGTCCATCACTGTCTGGTTTGGATCTGCCACCATAAAGGACAAGGACAGACTACAACGGACAGTCAGGACTGCAGAAAAGATCATTGGTGCCAACCTGCCCTCCATTCAGGACTTATACATTTCCAAAGTCAGGAAACATCACTGCAGATCCATCTCACCTTGAACACAACCTGTTCCAGCTCCTCCCCTCTAGTAGGTGCTACAGAGCACTGTACGCCAAAACCAACAGACACAGGAACAGTTGCTTCACATAAAGCATCACTCTGACGAAAAGCTGACTCTGACTCACACTGTCAGGAACAACTGCTGTTCAATAACCCAGTAACTCTACCTCTAATTAGCCACCTGTTTACTGGTTACCACTTATTATTTATCCATCATTATGTATTTTAGAGCTGTTCATATTGTATATTGTATATACTGTATACCAAATCCACCTACATCAAGTACATAACACCTGCACATAATACTTATTTATTCCAGCATCCTTTGCACTATGCTCCATCACGCTGTGTACATGTGTAAATGTATGCTTGTATGTGTACCTGTATATCACATCCACCTCCGACTTGAACATAATAATAATAATAACAATAATGGTGATAATAATTTACTTTTGCATCCTTTGAACTCTGCTGATAGCACTATTGAACTATTGTATCAATCTGTCTATTTTGTTTAGTTTTTAGTGTGTATATATGTGTTCTCTATACTGTAGCCTGTGTTTGATTTTATTATGGTATTGTTGTTATCAAATTCCTTGCATACCTGGCAAATAAAGATGATTCTGATTCTGCATGACTTTACCTATTTGGTTTGTTGACTACCGCCATGGCAGGGACTTCAGTCACAAGGTAGACATGCCCTAAAGCAAACCCTGCTTTTTTGCCTTTTTTCCTCCAAATGGGACCATACTTTACATAATGATCATAATTATGTGTTAAGGAAGACTTGAAACTAGAGACTGAGATCATAAACTCATTACAACTGAAGTAATAACTCAATTTGTTTTTGTAACCTGTGGAGTCGTCCATGCTGGCCATTAGAAAGATTGCAGATTAAGGCCCTTCCCAGAGGTTGCCGCTTGGTCGAGCTGGGTAACAAAGCTCCAGCTCATCTTTTGTTCTCTCTCTTTCTGCTCTCACTGGCTCGGCTCTCGGACCTGGGGACAGAGGTCTTCACCGCAGCTTTGTTGGCTGGGAGCAGACACCCCAAACCAAATTTTGTTAACAGCAGTGACGCCAGACCGTGTGTGTCTAGTGCTACTTTCACTTCCTGTCATTTCCTTTTTTGTTTGCACCTGTCTCGTTTCCCTGATGGTGATCACCTGAGCCGTATTATCCTTTCCCCCCCCGGGTGTATATACACGGTTGTGTTTCTATTGTTATTTGCTCGTTCAGTGTTTCATGTTTCACTGTATCTCTAGTGTTTCGTGCCTCTCGTGTTGTGTGGATTATTCTTCTGTTGGACATTTTGATTATCTGTTATTTTTGGACATTGTTTATTTCCCGGGCTGCATGCTTCTTCACGCATGTAAAATACTCACCTTGCTGTAAATAAACACTAAACTGAACAAAACCCCTGTTACCTGCGTTCAGCTCACTGGCTGAGCATAACATGTCTTCTTTCCCAGTACCCTAGATGAACCACACGTACTCCAATTTGGCCTTACACATAGTCAAACAGGTTTTTCAGTGAATGATCCCAACCTCTACTATGCCAACTCCAAAACCATTCAACTTTACTATTTATTTTATTATGGTTTCAGTTATTCATTTAATAATTAATCAGAGTTTCTAATTGATATTTTAGTATATTTTATGAGACAGAATAACTTAATTGGCCATTTTTCTAAGTGAATTTAGTTAGTTAAATTCTATCATTTAAAAAAATATATATATATTTCTGATTTTTCTGATTCCTAATAATCCTGCTGAACCTGCATAATTTAATGAGGTTTTCCATGAAAGGGAACATTGCTTACTCTTAAGCTTGGTTTTGAGCTTTGGTGCAGTGGAAGCTATTTAATATGAACAGAGAGAAAGAGATGGGCGTCTGGGTGAAAGCTTGGAAGTCTGAACACTGTGCATGATTAGGATTTCTCATCATCCAGCTGCCTCCTTATCTTGCTGACTAAAATATATTTGAAGGGACATTTTGACATTTTGTATTTTAGGCAGTCATCTCCCTTTGCCAAGTACTTGTCACATTACTGGGTAAAGTTCCATCATTTGTGCTTTAGCTACAGTTTCTTAGAGTTTCCAGTCAGTATTCCTAATTTCAACCAGTTGGTACTGAAGCTGTAAGATAATGAGCTAGCATGTGATTTGGAGCTCCTATAGATTTAAGTGACAAATGCAACAATGTCAGCATGCCATTTCACTTTTTTGTGCAGTAATATCGAAGACAGTTTACCACATGATGGCCTAGTGATGGGATATTGCACTCTGAAAATGTGGATGTCTTTTAACAAAGGCTCTGGCCATATTTATTAATTATCACCTTGCAGAGATTCCTACGGCCCTAACAAGCAAGAGGTTTAATGGCAAAGTATTATTTCCCACTGACTGGAAAGTTGCAAATCAGAGTCGATCTTCTTTTGGCTCTTTGTCATCATCAACAAATCAATTGATTTATTCTCTTTAAAATCACATTTGACCACACATAAGAATGTCAGGAAGAAGATATCACCATAACAGTAGCCCTATGGGTAAATGGTAGATGGTTAAGGACTGTACTTTTACACTATAGTTCCAAAGGCTTTGGGTGCACATGAAGGTTAATGATATCCTATTTTTAATCTGTAGGGTTTGATATGGAGTATGCCCTCCTCTTGCAGCTATAACAGCTGGCTGGGAAGGCTGCCACAAGGTTTAGGAGTGTGTGCATGGGAATCTTTGACCATTCTTCTAGAAGTGCATTTGTGAAGTAAGGCACAGATGTTGGACGAGAAGGCCTGGCTCGCAGTCTCTGCTCTAATTCCCCCCAAAGGTGTTCTATCAGGTTGGGGTTAGGACTCTCTGCAGGCCAGTCAAGTTCTCCACACCAAACTCGCTCATCCATGTCTTTATGGACCTTGCTTTGTGCACTGGTGCGCAGTCATGTTGGAACAGGAAGGGGCCATCCCCAAACTGTTTCCACAATGTTGGGAGCATGAAATTGTCCCAAATGTCTTGGTATGCTGAAGCATTAACAGTTCCTTTCACTGGAACTAAAGGGCCAAGCCCAACCCCTGAAAAACAACCCCACACCATAATCCCCCCTTCACCAAACTTTACACTTAGCACAATGCAGTCAGGCAAGTACCGTTGTCCTGGAGTGGCGTGCTTTACACCACTGCATCCGCTGCTTTGCATTGCACTTGATGATGTAAGGTTTGGATGCAGCTGCTCGGCCATGAAAACCCATTCCATGAAGCTCTCTAAGCACTGTTCTTGAGCTAATCCGAAGGTCACACGATGTTTGGAGGTCTGTAGCTATTGACTCTGCAGAAAGTTGGTGGCTGCTGTGCACTGTGCGCATCAGCATCCTCTGACCCCGCTCTGTGATTTTATGTGGCCTACCACTTCGTAGCTGAGTTTCTTTTTTTATACCCAATTGCTTCCACTTTGTTATAATACCACTAACAGTTAACCATGGAATATTTAGTAGTAGGGAAATTTTACGAATGGCCTTATTGCACACACACACACACACACACACACACACACAAATGTACAACACATACAGAGATGGTGATGGAGCTGCCATGCAAGGTGCTGGCCTTTCCCTCGGGAGCAACTTAGGGTTCAGTGTCTTGCCCAAGGACACTTCATGTGGACAGGAGGAGCCTGAAATCCCAGAGAAAGCAATGAGATATAAACACAAATGTAGAAGATTAAAAATGGGGAAAACATTCTTGGAGAAGAGCTACAGAAGCTGAGGAAGGGATGATGTGCAGTGCTCTGTCTGCCAAGCAGACTGTGGACTGCCAGCACTGGAGGAGTCTGGTTTCTCATTTATACACCACTATGCATGAGTACAGGGATATAATCACACTTGAATGAAACCCGGGGGCACGTTCAACAGATCTGCCTCAGTCTTCGACCTGCAGTGTCTCATGATGTCAACATTTCAAATTAAATGTCAGTGTTAAGTCACAAATACATTTAAAAAAAGACATGGGATGCAATGCCCATATAAAGCGCAGCTGAAAAAGAGTGATGATCAGATTTGTGGTCAACGTGCCAAGTCCGCCACAGATCGCCAACAGTGGAGGAGGCATGAAGATTTTCTAAGTATAAGACCACATAACGGGCCAAAAGCAAAGGAGGCTGCCTTTTATCTGCCTCATCTATCCATAGACATGAAGGACAAGTAACCAAATTAGTCTGTAAACTCTGTAGTTCTACTGGCAGAAATTATATTTTACTGTAACTTGAAATGGTTTACCACCACACACCAGTCAGAACTTTTTGGATGCCCTGTCTTTTAGAGGTTTTTTTTGTTAAATCTTGAGCAATGTAGTGGTAATGCTATTTTAAATATTCTAAAATGGCCAAACAGTGAGTGTAGGTGTCAAAAAATACAATACTAGATGTAAGCTTTTATTGTATTAAAAATGACTGAATTGTGAATGAACCATTTCTTGATAGCATCTAGTTATCTTCTAGTTTTTTGATTTAAGTTAAGTAGCGTTACTGACTTCCTTCACATGACATATGCGACTTCCGTCACGTGAGTTATTTGACCGTCAAGTGATTAAAATGAGTTCTGTTACATGTGAAGTCACATGATAAATGTCACGTGACTGACGTAATGTACAGTACTTATTTTAAACCCAACCACGATGTTTTCCTAAACCTAACCAAACTGCAACCATTTCACTACGTTAACTAGGTCTTTAATGTCACGTGACTTACTTAACGTAGTTAAGGTCTGGTATGGGAAACACGTGTGTGGAGGCATGGATGATGGAAACAACCTATTTTGTCGTTTAGGTTGGAGGACTTGCTGTTTTAGATGGTAGATGTACGCACAGTACTGGCTCTGTACTTTTGATCTCTGTAAAAATTGTTAACAACACTAACAAACTGCTTTTAGCTTAGGTTTTAGCAGATACTTTGTGCTTTGTTGCTTTTTATGTGTGTGATAAGTGCCTGCACGGGGAAGGTAATGGACAACAACAAAACAACTGTACATTTGGCCCTCTGTGCATGCTGCACAATGCCGCCAAGTACTGAACCAGTGCATCCAAACGGGTAAAATCTCCAACCTCTATTGTACTGAAAACCTTTGTTCTGGCGCCTTGATGGGGGTTTAAGAGGGTGAATACATTGTGTGTGTGTGTGTGTGTGTGTGTGTCTCTGCATTATCAAACATATCTCCACATTAAGAAACATCCAGTGTGTTGGAGCCAGAGCCCTGTCACATACAACTCATCTGTAACAGAAGTCCAGTCAGACATCCCTACCCACACAAACACACACAGCTACCACATTGTATCCCTAAACCGCATTCCCATACTGTACCCAACCATTCATCTGAGGTGAATCAATAGCTCAGTTAACAGTGCAGGACTGAGTTCAGTGACAGCACTTGTACTCCCAGTGAGAGAGGAGACACAGGAACACATTCAGCACAGCACAGCTAATCACCATTAAAGGCTTACAAGAGAGAAGGAGAGGAACAGGACGAGGAGAAGGAGAGCGAGGGTGGGAAAGAAAGACAGAGGAACAAAAAGAAGGAGAGAGAGAGGTAGGGTAGCTGTTCCAGTGTTGGGATACAGCAGCAGAGAGCAGGCAGACACACTGAAAGGCACTTTCAGCCTCTCCTTTCATGCAAGATGCTATAAAACAGAGTGACTTACTTCCTGTTTGTTTACTGGTGACAGATCTTCTCCACCTGCAAGAGATGACAAAATCAAAATATTAAACTTGTCTAGCATTTAAATGATTAAGGACTATCAAGGACAAAAAACTGGATCCAGTGTCTGTGAATATATAATGGTACAGTTTGCATAAACTTGAACAGATCAGATTTTGTTGTCACATTTTGTTTTTACTTAATTAGTCTGACATTGTGTTCGTGTTAGTGTTTTAACACCAGACACGGGTCATTTTCTAAAAAAAAAAGGAAACAAAAGTGAGATGCCTGGGACCAGCCATATGTTTAGTTTGCAGCAAGAGCAAGGACTCCCTTCTTTTTAACTTAACCAGTTTTACCGATAATGTAATTCATTTTTATAATAATGTTTAAGCTTGTTTTATAGTAACGATACATTTTAAGAGTGAAATGAGGAG
The DNA here is from genome assembly GCF_021292245.1 of Micropterus dolomieu. Classification (NCBI taxonomy): domain Eukaryota; kingdom Metazoa; phylum Chordata; class Actinopteri; order Centrarchiformes; family Centrarchidae; genus Micropterus; species Micropterus dolomieu. Next base: position 30,203,129 of record NC_060154.1, read on the forward strand.
CTAGGATAGGCAGAGCTTCTTCTTTTGATTCCTTTCGTTGACTGATGTGCTGACAGGCTGCAGTTTTCCGAAAATACAGTTTACATATAAACCAATCACCACCTGCTCTGTGGCAGTGTCAGGGATCCCACTCAGTAGCGTGTTGGGGGCAGGGTGGCTTCGAGATATGTTTTCTCCTGTTTGGTGGGCGTGTCGCAGGTGTTACCCAATCATCTGTGAAAAGTTAACCCCTTAACGGCGATTGTAGCGAATTCGCATCACACCTCTTCCCCTCAGACTGCAGCCAAGATAGCGTAGCGTACGTGGGAACCTTTGGCAAGCACTGGTTTCTCGTTTATGCCCGTTGTCGCTAATTAGCATCATACCTTCATCATACCTGCATTTATATATTTTCTATGTTCTATAGACAAATTAACAATTTCCACTTAATCAGCCTGAAAGCAAATGAAAATAGAAATAATTCTTTTAAATTTTTATTATTGTCAATAAATTCAGGCGCCAAGAGGTTAAAAAGGCAGGAAAATGCAGTGCGTTTGTGTACACAACAGGGTGTTCAAGGCACCACTGTTTCCGTTGAGAAAAACGTTCTGTTATGTTTTGTCAGCGCTGAACTTGCCCCAAAGCTACGTCCTTTAGTTCAGGGGGGTTGCTGCTGGCATGCTTTTCCAGAGTTGTTACATGTGATTACTAAATGAGGCGGAAAATAATTCCATATTAAAAAAATAGCAGAACATTTGTTTTTATTTGTGTAGTAAATTTATAGTTTGAGCAATAGCCAATATTGCAGTTTAGCTCTGTGAAATGGATCTTACAATAACACAATGGGGCTGAAAATGAAAACAGACAACGCTTGATTGGTCACTAAAGATAAAAACACTTTGACTGGTGCTAAATTAGAAGCGTTATCTGGGAGTACAGAAAGAAATGTGAACACTGAACACCGTTGATTTAATTCTAACAGCTCAGCCTCAGTGGGAGACAGCTGTGCTTTGAAATTCAATATTCAAAAGCTGTCCCGGAATAACAGCAGCCATTGTGTTGAAATATCAGTCGTATGATGTGAAAAGATCATATTGCTTCTTGAGCTGCCTGCCATTAATTTGACTTGACTGCAACCATGATCCCTGAGCACAGCATTTAATGTGAAATGACAAAATATTACAACCAGCTCTCTCAAATGTCGACAATCTTCCCCGGTGCAGCTCTCAAGCCTTTGTATGCCTGCAGCTTTTAGAGTAACTCAGATATGGATTAGATGGAAAAAATGCACATATGAAAGAATAAGCAACAGCTTAGCAAATTATTTGACATGGAATAGATGTTGATACAGCCTGCAGCAATGCTGAAACCTGTGTAAATATAGTGACAGTGATAGTGAAAATAGTTGAGATAATATCCACAGTTGTTCAAACTTACAACCCTATCTCCTGTTCAAAATGTGTTTTTTATAACACTGATTTGACTTGACAAATAAGTTTGGGAGGAAATATTGCTACATGGATTACGTTCAGTGGCAACATTTTTCACCAATTCAGGAAGTGTAACATCGTTATACAAGCTATTACACAGCTGATAACGACAGCCGACTAAAATTGAAGCGTATCTGCTCTGTGAGACTCGTGTGATGCCTCTCGCACAACTTCATGTTGTCAGAAGAAATTCTCTCCAGGGGCTGAATGAAGGACAGTAGCGGACTAGTACCCCCTTGCGGCCGCAATGAAAGGTTTAATCGTGGCAAGCAGCTGTTATGGTTAGTCAAGTGCAAACACAGGTAACAAAGGATTGGACCCAAAATGCAGAGCAGCTACAGTTTGTGCTATTTATTGTCACCAGTGATGAAACTTACAGCAAAAGAAGCAGACAATCCAAGGAACAAACAATCCAATGAACATGAAATAACAGAAGTCCAGGGAGCATGGGAATCCCAAAACAAGCCAGAGAAATCCAAAACCAGGAGGTTGGGGGGGATAAATGAGGCACAGGTGAAAACACTTCACCTGTCAACCAATCAACACTGACAGGAAGTAAAACAAGACAACGACACCATGGGGAGAACAACTTCAGAATAATATAGGAAATAAAGTCAACATAAACACAAGGATGGATTAACACAATAAAAGAGAACGCCAAAACAGTAGCAGAGCGAGTTGCGCAGGCTGTATGAGACGACTCAAAAACAGGCCTGAAACACTTGGAGACAGCTTGCTAGAGTGATAAACTGATTCAGTTAATGTCTCTTTTTTAAGAAGACACTGAGGCTCTTCTTCAGTACACCAGCGGATATACATGATGCCCTTATGTTATTCCTAACCTGCTAAAATATTTAACCATAGCCATGAGCGTTAGTTGCCTAAACACAACAATAAAAATAGTAAATTATAAATTAGTTGCCAGCAGCATATATTGTCAGAAAACCAAACAAATGCATTGACAGTGACAAAGTTTTGCAGATGTGTTCAGTCTAAACATTATGGTTTGGCAGGGATCAGCTTGCAGACACTTTCAATAGAAATGTTTCCTTTTTATATTTCTAAAATATCTGAAAATAACAACTACACTGTGGTTAAGTTTAGGAAAAAACAGTTAAAGCAGCTTAAACACTTGGTTAGGGGAATATGGTGGGTATGGTTAATAAAGGTCTGGGACAAGACGTCATCTGGACCGGTATTTATCAAGCTTCTCAAAGTCCCATTTTAGTCTTAAGTGCTGAGAATTCATGAAATTTACTCCTACTTTCAAACTGAAGAATAAAAGCAAGTCTGACTGGACTGCAGATGTGAATTAGCTTGAAGCTATAATCTGGTACAGTGCATCAAATGGTAACGTTTATGTTTTACTGTACGCTGTCCCTTTTTAAATAAAGAATTTAGAATTTTTTGTCAAATTTCTTAAAGCTAAGAATTACTCTTACTCTCCCAGTTATTTAAGACAGCTCCAGAGGTCTCTCAAGTGGTTAGGAGTTGCCGGTAGGGGCTTGTGATGGCGCTGTGGAGACAGAGACATGTGCCAATCCTTCAGAAGAGGAAGAATGTTCTGCCATCCCTTCACACAATCCCAGTCCCGGCTGTTCTCATCTGTGACACCACGATGGTGGAGCGAGCTACCAGAGCTATCAGAGCAGGGGCGTCCCTCTCTAACTTCAAGAAGCTCTTGAAAACTCGAACACTTCCTCTTATAACACCTCTAACTCCTAACCTCTAACATGCACTTCCTGTGCTCTTCTTCTTCTATCCCCTACAATTATCTTGTTTTGATTGCACTTTTTGTTAACTCTTACTTCCTTCCCTAGGTATTTACCCCATTGATGTGATATGTACTATGAGCTCTTACTAGTATTTATTGCTGCTCTTACTTGTATGTATTGTCAGTTGTAGATCTGTATTTGATGCTTTGTTGATGCTTGTATGTTGTTCCTCAAATGTAAGTCGCTTTGGATAAAAGCGTCTGCCAAATGAGTAAATGTAAATGTAAACTGAAGCTGGTGATGACACTCCGAACAGTCATGGAAACAATTATGGCACTTACAGCTTCACTCATTGTCACCTCCCAAAAACACCCCCCGTAATCTAACAGACGCAATTCATGCAAAAAAGACGGCTTCACAGGAGCAGTAGGTGCAATTGATGGCACTATAAACTTTTTTATCTTTCATTTATTATTGTGTATATCATAATGTACTATCTTGAAAATTCTTTATTGTCAAATGTCTGTTGAACATAAACTCCTCTTAGGAATTTCACCATTCAATGTGAATTTAAATTCTTAAATAAGGAAATCTATTCAGTGATTGGTCCTTGCCTACATCGTCATCCAAAAATCCTGTCAGCACTAACACGGACACATAAGATTTAGTCCAGCACTTCAATCAAATTAGGACTATGAAGCTTGGTAAGTAACTTTTAAGCGCAGCTTTGAGCCAAGAATTATTTTACTCTTAAGTCAATTCTTAGCAGTGTTCTCACGAGTAAATCTGAGAAGCTTGATCTCCTGCATGGAAGTCAGACGCGCCACACCCATCCACAACCAACCAACCGACCCTCCACAGCCTTACTTTCCTCCTAGCTACATGAAGGGCACACTACTTGAACACTGGATTTGGATGTAAATCGAATCTAATATGAACTGAGTTGTTGGGATATTGGGCTGAGCCATTACCACGCAGGAGAAAGCCCCTAGAGCTTCACTGCCGATGAATCTATGGTTAAGTCAGTGAAGTCAGGACATGCTGAAAAGCTGTTGAAGTCAAATTTAGCCAACTTTGACTCCTGTCCTTTTCAGTTTTTTCCAGCAGGGCAATAGCAGCAGCACGTCAGCAGTCTTTTTTGACATGACCTTCTCAGTGAGAACACGAATTACCAGACAACAGCAAAGAAAGTCGAGTTGTACTGAGATACCACAACATTAAGTGTTGTTTCGAGGTTTCACAGAGGTGTAGGCCAAAATTATGGACCCTGCACACCCGTGGGCCCCTCCCCGTATCCACGGCTATGCATTGTAGTATCTTTGTGAGCCCCCCTCAAGAGATGGCCTGCATACTCAGTCCCCTTTGTCCCCCAAGTCCTACGCCTCTGTGTATTCAGATATATAATATTCAGAAAATAACACTTTCTGCACCTCAAGCTTAATCAGCTGGCTGAAAGCAAGACATCTTAAGCATGACAACCAAATCAAACTTCCACAAAGAGTGTTACATTCTCATCATGATTAAATACTGATCCACGTACAAATTTAGAGTGTAAAAGACAAAGAGTATACAATACAATGAGTCAACACTAGCAAGTGGCAGGATGAATCAGCAGCTGACAGCTTAAACGTCCTGTTTGAAGGGGCACATTCTAATTTCTGGTGAATTAAGTATATTTGTGTAGTTGTTAAAAATAGAAAAATTGCAAACCTCACTCAATGGTGATGGCTCAATGGGTAAGACATGCCTTTGGTGTGAGAGACCTGGGTTCAATCCCCCACTGTGATCCATCCACCAATGTGTCCCTGAGAAAGAGGTGCTCCAGAGGTGTGCAACCTCTGATATGTATAGCAATTGTAAGTCTGGCACTTTGGTACCATGAATGACACAAAAATACACTGAACACCCAATAATGAATTTATTAGCTCTGACATCAGTACAAAACCGCTGGGTCAGAACAAGACCTTCTGGAGTCCTGATGACGATCCAATGAGGTCAAAGCACTGACTTGTTAATGAATTCACTATATACTGTATGAGTCATTACACTGTAGATATGACTCAGGCTGACTCAGTGTCTTCCTGCTGAAAGGTAAGAAGATGCAAGCACATTACTGGCTCATCAGTCTCCCTGTGCTTTCTTTGTCACCCTCAGCGTATGAAAGGTGGAATGCACCCCCTGACGGATTTTGTTGCGTTTCCAGCTCCCACACTAATGCAGGCACGAAAACTCCAGATGAGAAACTTTCACCACCACTTTTTTATTAAGCAAGACAAGGAAAACCAGGGGCCTCATTTACAATCAACTGACTTACGATCAATACAATCAATCAATCACTTACACCCACGCCTGTGGTGAACCTTTAGCTTTATGAACAATGTGACAGGGAATATCAATTAAAGGTGTTCTGAATTAAAATCAGGATGGTAGAAAATTACTTTTCACTATCGTCTCCAAAGAAATGTTCTGTTATGTGCGCCGATTTAGCCCCTAATCTGGGAAAAGAAGACACGCTGTAATCATGCAATACCCCTATCTGTCCAAGCTCTGTCCCCTTTGGGATTCCTTGCTACTGGGACATTCTAGAGGAGATCCAGAGTTCATAGCCAACTTTTAACCACATAATGTGACACGTGATCGAGGCAATTCCACAGGCTTTGTCCATGAGGTACGTTAGTTTCTCCTTTACAGCCGACAAACAGGCATGCGTCAAAGCCAAGTTTGTCCACTCATTTAATTTACCAGTGGATGTAGGTGTATTTGATTGCACGCATATTGCCTTATGCGCACTGTCTGTAGATAAACATGTGCATTATATGTTAACAGGAAGAATTTGAATTCATTGAATGATCGGATCATCTGCGATGTCAATGTGCAACTACTCAATGTATGCTCCAAGTGGCCAGGGTCTACACAAAACTCATTCACGCCTGCATCTAGAAGAATCTGAATGTGGCGAGGGGTGGCTTCTGAGTGAGTTCTTTTATTTTTCGGTTTTACCCTATTGAGCTGATTATTACGTTCATCCATTTATCAATTCATCCAAACAGGCTTTGACCAGCAGCAATGATCCGGGTCAGCCTCCTTATCCACCCACCTGCATGTACACATATACAAACACACATGCATAAAATCACCTTAAAATTAAATCAGAATGATGGTAATTTGCACTGGCTGTCAGACAGGTCGTGGTCAGAGGCGTCAGTAGCCTGTCATCATGATCTCACCACTGTGAAACATGCCACAGAGTGCAGCCTCTCAGCGCTCTGGCCGGATATTACTGAGCTGATGCATGTCCAATTAACACAATGATATCATATGGCTGACATGGTCTTCAAAAATTAACAACTTACTGGGAAAAGACGACATACTGCAACAGTTGACTCACATGAGATTAAAGAGATATGAATGTACAGCAGTACTTGACTTTCTCTTGCGTGTCTCCAATTTGTGTGTGATCAAAATCACAACTAAGCCTTTACAGCACTAGTAAGCCCCTGGGCATGAAGCAGTTGAATAACCAAATCCTATTTGAGATGTATTTTCAATATATGGTGGCTAAATTTAAATTAAGGCAATTATTTTATATATACATACTTGTATTTAGGGTTTCTACAAGGTAAATATATTTGTCACAATACAACAGGTTGTAGAGTGAAATTGAGTTTGTAACTCCCTGTGGCTACAATATACATTAATATACAAGCAATTACAAAATGTTACAGAAAATTGTTATATCATTTATATATTTCTCATACTGCCCACTGCTTCAGCAGCTCTTGTCACCATCTTTCTGAACACTCAGTTTTAGCTACTGTCTCTTTAAAAGCTCAAACTCTGGAGCGGATGCGGACAGCTGCGGACAGCTGCTTTGTTGGCCCAGCTTGTACAAACCTTTCATGGTTCCACTTTCACAAATGTGAAAATTGTTGCTTTTCCTTTTTATTATTATTAATTTATTCGTAATAATTTGAGCTGTATGAGCTTTGTGCTGTTGGTTAGACAAAGCAAGCATTGTGAAGGTGTCACTTTGGGTTCTAGATAATTGTGATGGCATTTCTCACTTTTTTCAGAATTTCAAAAATGGATTAATGGAGATCCTGCTTTTATATTATTGCATGACTAATAACAATAACCTAATATATAATAGTATAGCAGTCGTACACTTTAATTTCTGTAATAATTACTTTAATTTTAATACTTTAAGGACATTTTCCCAATTATATTTATATCCCGATTATACTTACTTTTATTTTCAATGCAGTATTAGTACTTTTACTTAAGTAAAGGATCTGAATACTTTGTCCACCAGTGTGACACACACACACACACACACAAACACACACATAATTGAGTAACTTGAATTATTGATGTAAGGGCAGCCTGTTTATAATGAATGCCATTATTTAATAAATAGGCTAGTTTGCCTACTGTATTTTGTTTCTGTTTATTGTCCCAGCAACCCATGACAAACAACCATACTAATAGTACTTTTTACTTTTGTACTTTGACATGTATGTATTTAAATCAAAGACTTCTACTTTTAGTGGAGAAATATTTAGCGAGGGGATATGTAGTCTGTACTGTTCACTCTCTCTCTGATAATAACCAATTTTTGCTTGTGACTAAGATCGTATATTTTAGTGCGAGTCTAGCCTACTAGCTTTAAAGCATGATTAGGACACCTCCATAATAATTTGGCACTGAATCCAGACAAATACAGTGATCCATTGGTGCCAAACCACTGCAATGGAGTTAACAAGTGTAACCGCAGTTGTTGCCTTGATTTACTACTAGTTTTCACCTCCCGGCTAATGCTAATCTGTATCTCTCCTCATTTAATTCTCCATTTTCAGATAATGCTTACTTGTGAAATGTGTTATATTTCCTCAATGCTGCTGCATACATTATTATTCTATGATCCAATTTTCTGACTAACAATAAAACACACTGAACATGATGCAGAACAGCATAAAAAAATGCATCAAATTGGTTATGCATCCACATTGCGGTGCTACTGACAGTGCTGTCACTCTTCCTCCAACGTTTCGTTATTAACAGCCCACATTTGTCATCTCTCTAAATGACAAAATGGATATTACATTGAAGTGACAACTAGATGGCATGTGGCACAAAGAATGCTGCTATGGAAATTAGATTTTTGTTATGTAAAACAGGCTATTCTTACTGGTGAAAATGCATGAATGTGCTGAAATCGGTCTGTTGAGCACTAGAGTCCGCCTCCTGCTGAGTGTGCCGTGTTGAAAAGCTGCAGCCACATCATGATTAATGCAAGACCTGGTCAGACAGTGTCATTGATCCAGCTGTATGTGCAT
>NC_060154.1:30211748-30287101 GCF_021292245.1 Micropterus dolomieu
TGCTGAGTGGTCCAAAGTTATGTTCTCTGATGAAAGTAAATTTTACATTTCCTTTGGAAATCAAGGTCCCAGAGTCTGGAGGAAGAGAGGAGAGGCACAGAATCCACGTTGCTTGAAGTCCAGTGTAAAGTTTCCACAGTCAGTGATGGTTTGGGGTGCCATGTCATCTGCTGGTGTTGGTCCACTGTGTTTTCTGAGGTCCAAGGTCAACGCAGCCGTCTACCAGGAAGTTTTAGAGCACTTCATGCTTCCTGCTGCTGACCAACTTTATGGAGATGCAGATTTCATTTTCCAACAGGACTTGGCACCTGCACACAGTGCCAAAGCTACCAGTACCTGGTTTAAGGACCGTGGTATCGAAGTTCTTAATTGGCCAGGAAACTCGCCTGAACTTAACCCTATAGAAAATCTATGGGGTATTGTGAAGAGGAAGATGCGAAGATGCCAGACCAACAATGCAGAAGAGCTGAAGGCCACTATCAGAGCAACCTGGGCGCTCATAACACAGACTGATGGACTCCATGCCACGCCGCATTGCTGCAGTCATTCAGGCAAAAGGAGCCCCAACTAAGTATTGAGTGCTGTAGATGCTCATATTTTTCATGTTCATACTTTTCAGTTGCCAAACATTTCTAAAAATCCTTTTTTTGTATTGGTCTTGGTTTTTTTTTTTTTAACCTGTCCTGCCCAGCAGCCTGGTATAGAGTGTGATGACCTGGATACCATATTGTGCCAGACAGATTTTACTTTAACAGGAGAGTATTGATATACTCCTTTGTCTGTTTTATTATTTATTTAATTATGTATTGATTTGTCACCGGTCCGGACAGGGGGGCAGACACGGGGATGGGGGGGCACAAACAGACAGCACAGATTAAGGACAAGACCTGTAAGAGAAGGGGGATGGAAGGTGGGGACAACAGGGAAAAGCAGTGGGAAACACCAACTGCATAAAGCAACGAAACCTGCAATAGAACAGAGAGGGGGGCTTGGGGAGGAGAAAAACAACAACAAACAAACACAAACAAAAACAAACAATAAAAATAATAATAATAGTAAAAGACAACCAGCCGAACAGCTGCAATAAACAGCTGACATAGTATGATAACTAAGAGAAAAATGAAAACAAGAAACAGTCCAGCACACTAAATAAGCAACACAGCACAGCCACGAGAGCTGGAATAATAACAATTAATTTAAATAAGTAACCGAAAGAAAAGCATCAGGAATAATTCTACCAGGGACAACCTAAATTTGTTTGTGTCTATGTGTGAGACTGTGTGTGTCTGTGTGCGTGTGGGTGAATGTGTCTTTATGTGTGTGTGCGCATAAGCCTGTAGTTGTTAGTGAGAGTGGGATACCACGACTGGGCCACACTTACCCCAGCAACAGGCAGGCAAGAACCCCAGTAGCCAATAGGGGTGGGAGAAAGAAAAAATCAATCAAAAAAACAAAGACTCCCAGATGCACCGCGATGCAAACGCGGAAGAACCCAACCCAAATGCCAGTTGACAACGTAATGCCGACGGAACGCAAGAAGCGTAACCCGTGGAAGAGCAGCGCCCGGACCGACTGCGGCGCGCACAACATAGACCAGTGCTCCCCCCTATCCAGCATCCCACCGCCGCGCAGTGAACAACCAAAACGCCCAAATGCCACGCAATCATCAACACCAATGCACAAGTAACAAGCCCAACGCGCACACTGCGTGAGCACGGCGACACCCAATGCCCAGCAGCGGAATAACACGACAGCGAAAGCCAGCGGAGAGAAACAACAGCAGCAAGTCCCAGCCCGGCAACAAACGCGGCGCACAGGTCACCGTGCACCCGCCAATAAAAGTCCGCCGTCCCACCAACCGCCAGAAAAAACTAAGGCCACCGGTGCCAGCCGACATCCCCATGCCCAGCACGCCCCCCGGCCGCCATGCAACACCAGAGAAACCAGCAACGAGGCAAAATCAACCAGCTCAGCTGCATGCCACCACCCACCCGTCAAGGGCCGAGAACTCCAGGCACCAAGCCCACAACAAACCGGAGCACAGCCCTGCCCCGCACCCACACTGCACATCCCGAAAACTAACTATATACCTCAGTATCCAGAGGGGTCCAACAACTGGCCGACAGAGAAATGGGGAAGAGTGGATCCGAGGCCAACGAACCAAACAGGGACGCAAACTGGTCCCTCCAAGCCAACGAGGAAATGCCTCCTCTGGACTCCAATGCACAAACTAAACACCCAGCAGCCATTCAGAGACCCTGCCCAGGGAAAAAGCACAATGCATCAAGATGCATCGGCAATCGCCCTACAATCCCACCGCAGCCCTCCAAACCGCAACCAGATCAACCACAGAGAGAGAGACTCCCACCCCCAGAAGCCAGGGCACCCCGCGGGGGAAGCTGTACCCCGCCCCAAGGAAGAACAGCAGAAAGCCGTGCCGGGAAGCTCCCTGCCGCCAGGGAGCGATAACGTGGGAGAACCAGGCCAACGGTCCCCCAGCCCAGCCAGAGGCATCCCTCCCCAGAGTGCAGGCAGTGCCAGCAGCCCCCGAGGCTGATCTCATCCCTGGACGGGGACCCAGCCCCCCCAGTCAAGCACCTCCAAGGAGGATCACCAAAACCTACCCCGACAACACCGGCCATGCGCCCCAGAGACTCCCAAATGCCCCCACTGTGAGACAGCTGGCAGGGGGAAGCAGCAGGAGCCCCACCCCTGCCGAAGAGGGCCCAGGCGAGGAGAGGAGACAACAGGCCCCCAGGCCCAGGGACACACCACCCGGCCAGAAATGAGCAAAAGCCACAAGCCCGAGTCTCCAGATCCTTAGGTCAAGAGCGGGCCCCCACACCAGGGGAGCCCTGACCCCCCCAGCCCACCCCAGATCAGGCAAGGCCGTCACCAACCCCACAGCACCCCCGATGCCCGGGGCTCCAGGGGCAGGACACAAGGACTTGTGTCCTGCCCACTTCACTTCACTTCAACCCCTCTGCCTGCCTCTGTAAATGTATTGGTTTGTGTTGGATGCATGTCATGGATTGTGAAGTGTTGTATGGTGGAGTAAAGATAAGGTGTGTGGTAACTAAGGTGCAGTTAAAATTGGAGGGTAGTTGTGACACAGGCACCCCACAACTGTCATGTAGTGGAGTCTCCCATCGTGCCCCTCCCACCCCCCAAGCCATCTGTAATTAAAATTGAGGGGCGGCCAGTGGGGGAGGAAGAAGGGTGAGGCCGCAATAAAGCTGCCCCACCCACCAAACGCCCTGTAGCCTGCCCGCCCCCCAGAGTCCTAAGGGTGTATGTTGTGAGACGTGACCAAAGGGGGAAAGGTGAAGGAGGTCATAGGGAGGCTAGAATGGTCTTCCTCACTGGGACCAGATTCCTGACTGGCCTCATCATTCATTCAGTCCCGTCTCCCACCCCCCTAAGCAGGAGGACGCCAGGTCCCTCCAGCCCAGGGCTTATAGCAAGAGCCCCTCTAGCACCGGCAGCACCCCAGAGTCAGCGACAACCCCACCCAGCCCCAGGACAGGTCCAGGGGGGCCCAGCCCCCCAGCGCGCAGACCCGCCCCAGACCCAGAGGCTCCAAAGCCCAAAGCCCCAGACCCCCACACACCCCTGAGGCAGGTCAGTGCAGCCCCAAACCAAAGTCCAACAATCCCCCGTCCTCGCTGGGGCCCCTCCAGCAGCCCCACTGCCACCCCCCACCTCACCGTTCCCACACAATCAGGAGCACTCCGAGCACCACCAGGCCATCGGAGCTTGTATTGGTCTTAAGTAATATTCTAATTTTCGGAGATACTGAATTTGGGATTTAATCATCACAATAAATGAAATAAACATTTGAAATATATCAGTCTGTGTGTAATGAAAGACTATAATATCCAAGTTTCACTTTTTGAATGGAATTACTGAAATAAATCAACTTTTTGATGATATTCTAATTATATGATCAGCACCTGTATGCTGCATCCATGATGAATACTTTAGCATTGAAGCCTTCATTGATCCCATTATAATGACTCTGCTGCCTATGCCATCAAGGCATGGTTTTTGGCGGTTACCAAACAGCTTCAGGACCTCCAGTCCACAGGGATTTTATCTGGAAACGAGACACTTGAAATGACGTGTGTAAATGGGGCCCAATTTTGCTCTTAACTCCATAAAATTAGTGAGCTACCCTAAGCAGTCTGTATCTGTATTTCCTGAAGTTATTATATAAGCACCAGCATAATAATGTCATGTATGTCTGTCAATACATATAGAGATAATACATTTCCCCCTCCAGAGACATGAGCATGATGAAAATAGACCCACTGCGTAAGGAGAGCAGAGATGAGAGACGAGCTTTGAGTGAGATACTCTGGTAAACTGGCTAGAATGGTAGTGGATCATCTGCAACCAGTGGACATTATGGGGTTAAATGTGACAACATTAAATTCAGACTCAAGCCACGCTGGAAGTGTTATTAGGTGCGACCAGGTAATTACGTCATTGTGACTCCTGTACTTATTCACACGGCAAACAAACATGTAAACTTGCTATCATATCTATGTAATGAAGTGCATTTCTGAAAGGGGCTTCTGTCCTACTAAGGCAAGAGTCACTTTCTTGGGGAATTTTATTTTTTACATTGATAACTCAATACACACCATAACCCAAGTCATTGTATGATGAAATCCATTTCTGTTGTCTTAACCGTCACGTGAAATAAAAATTGTTTATAGGTATGAAAATACTCTGCTAATCTTATCTTCTGCATCTCTTAGATTGATCCAGTAGTCTTACATAACTGACTTGAGTGCAGTGGAAATAGAATGACAAAGATGATGTGGATGAGACCCAGGACATTGATTTGTAGGATAGTCAGGCAAACAGTGTCCTTCTAATAATAATGAAATCTACTTTTATTGGACACTGGCAAAACTATGAGCAATTTCAATCCAGATATATCATTGTAAGCTTTTTACAACCTCAGGTGTAAGGTCAAGGAAACTGCAAAAAAAGGTCAAGCATCATTAACGATTTGCTGAAATACCTAGGTCCAGAACGTCATAAGAAAATAGCACCAGTTATTATAAATACTTTTGTCATCTTGTCTTTTCCAATTTATTTTCTCATCTTTCTTCAGTCATTACAAAACAATTTTGAATTTGTCCTCAGTTGTGACCTAACAGTGGATTTACATGAGTAAGAGCACAAATTCTGTACACCCTTTAATCTCTGCGATTGCTTAGCACTGTAATTGTGCTGCTGTGATGCAGTCCGGGAGCTATCTAAATGGATGAACTGATGGAAAACAAGCCTATTTCCATCCTGCGACATTAAAAATTTGCCACGCAGAGAAGAGTGTCATTATTAAGAAGAGGGGCAAAAAAGCTGTCTTATAACACACTCGTGACAGAGGAAGAGGAAGAAGAGAGAGGAGAGCGAGGGAGACGGCTCCAGAGATGGATAGGCGTGAAAGAGAAAGAGAGGGGAACGAGAGATGAGTGTATGAGTTGCAGAGGAGCAGGCAGGCTGGGGACAAGAAGGAGGCATAAATATGCATCGCCATGGGCTATCTTTGTAGAGGAGCTTTGACGTTAGCTGCAAGCTTCTGTCATTCCCCTTCCTTTTCCTTCAGCTCCCGCCCTCATCTCTGTCTTCAACCTTTTCCTGTTTGTATACACATATACATATACACAGAGCCATGCATACGGCCACATGCACCAGACAGTATTGTCGGTCTCTGGCAAATCAAAACCAATATCAGCTCTATCCAAATTAATTACCAGCTCTCGCCCGGGCCTGCCTCTGTAATAAGTCTCTCAGGGAGCAGAAGGGATGGGCTACACTGTGTCCTCGTTCTCCCTCCGCACAGGCTGACAGCTATTTCCCCCTCAGCCATGGTCTTTCAACACCTAATACCCCCCCCCCCCCCCCCCCCCCCCCCCCCCCCCCCCCCCCCCCCCCCCCCCCCCCCCACCACCACTCTGTCACCCGCACTGCGAGGGGAGGGAGGATGAACCTGTGAAACAATCACCCTGAATTGGCTTTGTGTCAAGTAGAATTAAGTTGTGTTCCATAATGGGCCCCGTACTACAGAAATAGCCCCTGTGTGTGATGCGCTGGCACACTGTAAATGTAAAACAACTTGTTGAATATCAGCGTGCACGAATCAAATGTTTGGTCAGAGTGCAGCAGGATATTAATGTGATGAAATGGCTCAGACGGCTAAGGGTGCAGCCGCGGTGAGACTTTGATCAGTCATCCTCCTGGCTACCTGCCCAACATGACTGTCAAGCTAAACAACACACCGTTACATGAATGGCAGTGGTGCTAGGTAAACAAATGGTTCTGAAATGTTGTAAGGTCAGACTCTCTCCAGAGCAATGCATAAATCTGCCAGCAATTTACCAAAACTGAGGCACTATGAGCTTCTCTCTGCAAGCTACTGAGGTAGGAAATCTGAGGTCTGTAAGCTTGAATTTGGGGTATATTTGGGAAATGTTTGCAACGTTTTTTTGTCTCAGTGTTTTATATTTAGGGCATGAGGTTAGAAAGTGCAGCTCTGTCTCTACCTGTCCCGTGTCACACTTGGAGCAGAGTCTCTACTTGTGGTAGCCAGCTCTGTCAGGCTTTGTTCACTCAGTCTGTATTTTGTCAACATTTTTCTTAGTTTAGGACATTTTATTGTGCTCAGGTAATTTGCCAGTTTGAACTCTCTTTTTAGGGTCAGATAACATTGTAATTTACTTTGTGTTTTGGTAGTTTCTTTCCAGTATTCAATATATTTTATATTCCTCTTTGTGCTTGTTGATAATTTGGTTTGGTCTGCTTGAGTTGGTGTTGCTGTCCTGAGGCTGTTGGGGACTTGTTACTGCAGAGCGCCTCAGGACCAGCTGGCTGAGGGGACTCTTCTTTGGTTTCAGCTCCTGGTATGTTAGGGCTTTGTGATGGGATGTCTGGGGGTTAACTGATTTTAAGTGATTGTAAAATTTAATTGATCTTTTCTGTATTTTTAGTAAGAGGGGGTATTGGCCGAGCTCTGCTCTGCACAGGTTATTTGGTGTTTTTCTCTGCACCTGCAGGATGCTTTTACAGAACTCGGTATGGAAAGGTTCTGTGATTGTTTTGTCCCATTTGTCAAATTCATTATTTAGTTTTGGCATCCAAATTTCGCTGCCATTTAGAATTATTGGTTCTAGTACAAAGTGGAAAATGTTAAGCCAGATTTCAATTGGAATATAGATTTTATTTTTTATATATTTCCCTCAGATATTTCACAGCCATGTTGAAGTTCCCTCTGTATGTAATGTTGAGGCCACTATACCTAGGGTGACCATATATCCTCTTTTTCTCAGACGTGTCCTCTTTTGCGACCTAAAAAATTAGTCCGGATGGGATATCTTAAAAATGTCCAATATTATTACTGACAAGTTATCACTTAACATTAATAAAAATAGAGACTAACCACCATGTGCAGCATTTTTCTTGTACAAGGATTTAATAAAAGATAACAACATAAAATGTTTTTATTTGTTAATCGGTTGAATTGTAGAATATAAATAAGCTGTTGAAATATTACAAATAGGTCTACTATAAACAATCTGTAGCCAGACATTAGCCAAATAAAGTGTAACCTATAAATATATCAGTATTACACTAACATTAAACCTTTTATTTAATGTTATAATATTGTAATAATACACAAATTTATACTTTAATAGTTCCTACTCGAGGTGGCTAGAGCCTCTGCAGTTGACAGATTTAGCCAGAGCCACGATGCCATTGTGCAAATATGTTCTTCTAGCCGCCTCTCTTCTTGAAAGCAGCATGTTCCTCTTGTTCTGTTTTAATAAAATTATTGTTGTGATATAAATTGTATGTGTGTGTGTGTGTGTGTGTGTGTGTGTGTGTGTGTCTTAAAACTGTTTCTATAGTGGGAAAAAAAGATATCTGTAATTTGATTCTGAGGTGGAAAAACAGAGATCTGAAACTTTGAGCTCTCTGAACTCTGAAATTCTGAGCTGGAAGAACTTATGTCTGCAAGCAGTAGTGAGATACAAAACCTGGTTCCATTAGCTGGACCTGGGTTATAG
Organism: Micropterus dolomieu; assembly: GCF_021292245.1. NCBI lineage: Eukaryota > Metazoa > Chordata > Actinopteri > Centrarchiformes > Centrarchidae > Micropterus > Micropterus dolomieu. The sequence continues at coordinate 30,219,827 of NC_060154.1, forward strand.
TTGGATAGCTGCTTTGAAGTACATAACCTTAGGTCTGCAATTTGCTTTTGAGGTATGACAAGTGAGTTCACTCAGATCATGTACTCTGTTGGATTTCAACCAAATATACTGTACCCCCACACAAAGAGTACCACTGTGTGGCCTCAGTCCATTTGCCTTAACTGATTTGCTACAGTGATTTTTAAGGTGAGCGAATGGTTTACTGAGATGCACTTAAAATGAGTTGGAGGGTGATGTAAAAGCAAATGACCACACACCATAAAGACACACACACACACACACACACACACACACCATTCTCAAGGCAAATCCCCTCTCTGTTTACAGTAACACTCCAGAAAAAACAAAACACCAAATATTATTTTTAATAAACAATAAAATGGGCTGCTTGCTTTCCACTTAAGCAGTTAACCGTTTGACTCCAGTGGCAGTACTGGGAGAGACGTTCCTCACTCTAATCCGCATGTAGCAGCGGCAAGGATTTCCAATACTCCATAAATTCAGGGCTTATCTCCAGACAGTGACTAGTAAATGGTAAGCAATGCTATCAATCATGGAGCTCCCTGCTGTGTGATTCATAGTAATGTGTTTCCATTTAAAACTCCCCCGGGGCGGAGGAGAAAGGAGAGAAGAGGAGAGGAGAACAGCAAGTCTCTAGGCATCAAATTCCCCAAAACAATCAATATGTGGAGTTCAAACAGCCCATGCCTCAGCCTGCCCGGAGAAAATAAATGTATTAAGGTAAGGAAAAATGCATTAAAAAGAAAATGTGTTGCGGTGAAAGGAGAATAATCAGCAATGAGGCATCAAAGCAAATGCTGGGAGCATATAGAGACACAGCTACCTGTAACAAAGGCCTGAGAGGAACAGCTTTGTAATACAGCTCTGCTAATGGTACATAGTTCAAAGGCAGACAAATGGAGGTCTATTGTGGACAAGAAGCAAGAGAGATGGATACAAATATAACACTGATAATGAAAATGTGGCATTGACAACCTGTGAGACAATTTATGTACTTACAAACTGTCACCCTTATATGCATCACCAACAGCTTTATTTCTCATCAGTGCCACCACTGATGAGGTGATGTGTTTCTGAAATTTGTCTCAATATTATACTGTCTACAGCATGCTAGCAGCCCTGGGATGCTGTGATGCTCATTGTAAACCAAGCTGTTAAGTAGATAAACTGGAGAAAGAAATTTTGTTTTGGTGATGGCACTGGATGAAGTTCACTAAGACCATGACGTTCTGCACCGAATTGCGTTGTGGTCTCTCTTCTGAACTTCAGCTTAAGAATCAACTGTTGGATCAATGGTGCTGCTGCTGGTGTTAAAGGAAAAGTCAGGAGATCACTAAAGTTATTACGATTCCTCCTCGGGGGACCATGGAATGTCTGTATAAAATTTTTATAGCAATCAATCCAATAATTTTTGAGACCTTTCAGTCCAGGTCAATGTGATGGACCGGCCAACAAATGTGTCCCTCTCACAAGCATTGCTAAAAAAGAGTCAAAAACTCTTACTCCCTCTTGCTACCTCGCCTCGAAAACATCTGTAACCAAATTATTTTACTATAGAATACTGTGTGTATGATAAGAAAAGGCAAGAATAAAATTCTCAGTAGGCTACTTAATGATTTCAATTGAGTTGTGGAATGAAAAATCATTAGTGGTTAGGCTACTTTGCCAAACAAAACACAGAAAAGCTTTGAACTCTGATTTGAATTTCAAATATAAATGTGACAAATACCTGAGTAGTCCGATAGTTGGGGCCAACTTCAATTATACCTTTTACACACATTAGGATTTGTTTTATGTGCACTCCGTAATCTACATTCCCTTTACCAATCTCTATCAAGAGTTAAAAAGGAATGCATCAACACTGATCCCCTTCTGCACAGCCGTCACAGCTGTGAAATCTGAGTGAGCCATAGCACGCAAGTATCCTCACCCTCTCTGTGAGAAGAATCAAGGAAACACACGTTATCAATCAGAGCACCGCTCTGTGAGGCGTATAAAGAATACATCAATCAGAGGCTGCAGTTTTTAAATTGCTTCAGAGGAACATGGATGAGAGAGAACCTGATGAGCATGAACTCTCCTGGTAATCACGATTTCAAAACAACAAATTGATGTATAGTATATTCTCCATATGTTAGCTTGTACATGATTTAATCCCCATTTTCCAGTTTCATGCAGATGGCAAGGGGGAAACTAGACACAGCATAACATGTGACTCGACACTATCCCATAAAGTCAACCCATATCTACACTGTGTCTACTTGACTTGCACTAACTTAATAGCAATAAGGTTCCACCTTACTTTAAAGGTACTTTATTTGTCACATGCACATACATGTAGAGAGATTCTTCCGCTGCATTTAACCCATCCCTAAGGGAGCAGTGGGCAGCCACTGTACAGCGCTCGGGGACCAACTCCAGATTTAAATGCAGTGTATGGTCAAACGACACCTAACATGTTTTTGATGGTGGGGGAAAGGCAAGGCAAGTTTATTTGTTTAGCACATTTCAACAACAAAGTGCTTTACATAAAACATAAAAGCAACAGGAAAACACATTAAAATATAATAAAAGTTACAGTGCAGTGTACAATCAGGGTTAAAAGAGTTACATGGAAAATAAAAACAGGCTGAGGGGTTGAGCAAATAATTGAGTTACTATTATTTTGAAAAGAGAATAAACAGAGAAGTACACTTAATCTACTTTCTCTAGCTAGTCTGTACTCGGGTCCATAGCAATCTTTGGGTCCACTGAAACTCCAAAAACCCTCGGACACTACAGAGAAACCAGGACATGTCACTTGCGCGTATACACGTGGACAGAGGTTCCTGCAAATCACTCGGGCGCAAGATGTAAAACCACTTTCTTCAATTTCACTCTCATTATCTTTTCACTCAGTTACCTACTCATTTCTCACCGTGTAAATATTTAATTAAAAGCAATGGTAAAAAGCTAAAAACAAAGAAAAAGAAAACAGGACAGTAAAAGTTACAGTGCAGTGTAAGTTATCAATCTACTAGTTAAAGACAGTGGTAAAAAGAAAATCTAATTTTAAACAACTGACAGTTTCAGCAGACCTGCAGTTATCTGGGAGTTTGTTCCAGATATATGGAGCATAATAACTGAACGCTGCTTCTCCTTGTTTAGTTTGACTCTGGGGACAGAAAGCAGACCTGCCCCAGACGACCTGAGAGGTCTGGATGGTTCATAACGAAGCAGAAGATCAGAAATGTATTTTGGCCCTAAACCATTTAGTGCTTTATAAACTAACAGCAGGATTTTGAAATCAATTCTTTGACATACAGGAAGCCAATGTAAAGACCTCAGAACTGGAGTGATGTGATCCACTTTTTTGGTCTTAGTGAGGACTCGAGCAGCAGCGTTCTGAATCAGCTGCAGCTGTCTGATGGATTTCTTACAGAGTCCTGTAAGGACACTGTTACAGTAGTCGAGTCGACTGAAGATAAATGCATGGATAAGTTTTTCCAGATCCTGCTGAGACATAAGTCCTTTAATCCTTGATATATTCTTCAGGTGATTCCTCAGGTCTGAGTCCATGACTACACCAAGATTTCTGGCTTGATTTGTGGTTCTTAACAATACAGATCGAAGCTGAGCATTGACTTTCAATCGTTCTTCCTTTGCTCCAAAAGTAATAATTTCAGTTTTATCTTGGTTTAATTGGAGAAAATTTTGGCACATCCAATCGTTGACCTGCTCAATACAGAAACCCACGCAGACACGGGGAGGACATGCAAACTCCACACAGAAAGGCCGGGACGACACAGGGACCTTCTTGCTGTGAGGCCGCAGTGCTATCCACTAGGCCGCCGTGCTGCCTGCATGCTCATCTATTCAAATGGCTGTAAATATAGGTTGCTATATTTAGCACAGATTCAAACCGTGTAAGGCTGAAAAGCATTACAGGCATTCCCTCCCTGATACTGTTATATGCAATTTATTAATCCTGTTTGCCTACACACATGGCAGACATCTAGTACACACATTGTATTAAATGGCTGCAGGTTATATAGGCATCATTTCACACCTGTGTCAATATGGGATTTACTCAGAGCAATATTTTATCAGCTATAGCAGACAGTAAAGGTAACTCACCAGCATTTTCTCTATGCACACCGATGAATAACAAGTAAATCACTTTGTGCCATACATCTGTTTGTTTTAAAGCAGGTGATAAATCATGGAAATACTACACATTTTCCATAGAAGAGCATTAGTCTGTTATCTCTGTCAAACCTGAATTATGTAGTAGCCCACGATCCCCAGCAACAGGGCGGTAATGAATAATCAATGTAGTAAAAAAAATTTGTTCCCAACCATTGTAATTATTGATTAGTCGGTGACGTCATGAAGCAGCAGAGACACCGCTTACTGGAGTGAAGTGAATTGTGCAATGGCAACACCTTCACAACCGAAAACTATTAGCGCATTTAACTTAAACCTGCAGCGTGGAACATTTGTCTCCCCCTTCTGGCAGTGAGAGTAACTGCACTGTCGTCACGTGCTTATTATTCATGCCTACAGGTGAGCTCACCCCAGGGTCCTGTTCAGAAATACAGAGACATTTCCACAGTGCTAAGACAAGAATCAATTTTCTTTTTGTGGAATACACCCTTTGGGTGCTTTCCTCGGTTACCCCATTAGGTAACTGTAGATTTCTGCCAGGCTACGAAGCCTACACACCAAATCCGCTAAAAATACCAACCTGTCCAATAGCAGTAATGTGACATCCGTATCTGCCTTCAGTTTTATCTACTCGCAGCGCTCTTCAACAACAAAAAGTTACACCAATTGTTATCTGTGTTTGTCCTCACCGCTGATAACCATCTTGTTTGACTTTAATCTTTCCTTCGAATGCAGAGTTTCTTTTTTATCTGGAGCATCGGCAACCTTTCTTGGATGCTTTTTACATAGGTTCTGACATACTCCTAGTTGCTGTAGCCTACTCTGTTGCTACGGTTGTTCCAGAGCGATGTAGAGACAGAGATGCGTTGGCAAGGGCTTGAATGTAATGGACGTTCATTTATATATAAAAGTCTCTCACTCCAGCTTTTGCATCTTCTCCAGCATCTTCTCCAGCTTTCAGTGGGTACGTTCATTAAAAGACATCTTTATTGTCTTTACTGTTAGGCTGCACATGCCTAAAACAATCTCAAGCTAAATTTAAAAGCTGATAGCTCACTAAGAGCCATTGAGTAATTGTGCGATTCAAAATCCAAATAGTCGATTATTCGTTTCAATAATCGATAGATTATTTGACTATTTGATCAAAATAGCCATTAGTTGCAGCCTTATCCGGAATGAAGTTCCACAAAGTCCACAATTGACTTTTAATGCGTGGATGTGGAGTGTCCATTTATGAGATGGAAAATAAGAGTGTGGAGTCTGACTCTCATGCCGACCAGAGTTTGAGACCTGTCACAAACCTGCAGTCAGGGGTGGAACTAACAAATAACATTTACTCTCGTTATTATTAGAAAGTTGTTTCTGTGTACAGCTTTGTCACAGTAATCGTAATTTTACTTCATACATAGTCTGTTAATCCTTCTTAGTCTGGTCCCACCCCTGGGACCAATTTGGAAAAATACAAGTCTCCTGACACCCAGACCCATGACAATATGGAGCAGCAAGATTCATCAAGGCCAAGGTGAACACCCTCTGGTTGATCTAGGCTTTACCAAGCAAACCACCCATATTTGTTCACAATATACACTATATACTGTATAGCATAACAGAGCAACGGAGGTAAAAGGAAGGTTTCTTTTCTATTAGGGATATTTTTTGTTTTGTTTTTTTCTTACATGGAGAGCAGGCTACTGTTGACAGATCCAAAAACAGAACTCAAATGAATCAGTTGGTTGCCAGCTTTTGGATCCCTTTTGTGTGCAATACAAGCAGCACAATAAGCACAAAAACACTTTTAAGCATTTGCACCAGTCATTCATGCAGACTTGCCTGAACATGCAACCTTAAAGAAAAAAATAGTCTTGCAAATTGCTCTCTCTCAAATAAATTTACAAACCCATACATTAAGAAATAAATGAATACACCCTCGGAACAGTAATCCAAGTGGAAATCACTACGCTGTTACATGACTGACATTTGTAGTAGTAGTTTGAAACAAGAATAAGAGCAGCAGAAAAGGCAAAGTAAAAGTAATGCATTTTGACGTGAGAAAAACAGTCGCTATTCTACACCAAGACTCTGTGGCGTATTCCCATTAAAACACAACAAAGACCTAACAAACATGTCACCAACCAAACACAGCCTAAATGGAAATAGGTCTGCTTTAATTTTACTTTCATTCTTCGATAATCGCTTGCAGACGTGAGGGAAATGGAGTTTGAGTGATGCTTGGTGAGCACAAAGGACATTTTCTTTGTGCAAATTATCCATTTAGACTTTGCCCTCACTCTGTGCTTCCATCAAGTCAACACGGTCACATAAATATATTTTACTAAAGCCCACTAGTGATCTATTTCAAAGAACGCTTTGAATTAAACTTTTCAAATAATCTCCCCACTCTTTCATAAGCCTACAATATGAATGATGAAAACCCAATATTCTTTCCAGGAATATATATATATATATATATATATTTGTCATCATACAATCCAGCACTGCTGTCTTTTCCAGCTTCAAATTGGATGGTCTGGGGGAGGTACTGAGAGGCCACGTAAAGAGAGATGGAATGGATAAATGGATGGCTACTGTCATTCTAAAGGCAGATTTCTCATTACGGATGAGTTAAATCAAACCAAGATGACAATTTAAGGCTGATTAGGGCAACACATTAAAGCAGAGCAGAGAATATGAAAGGGTGTTCCATCATAAAAATGTAAGAATTGATAGAGTAGCTGCTATTTCACGTCAGAATAAATACAACCACTTGATGGTAATGACTTTTGAAGTGCTGTCCCCTAAAACTAAATTATTTGAGCTGATCGTCTATATGGAAAGACGTCTTTATCAATCATATTCCTTGAGATTGTTGCAGTCAAGAGGATGCATTTACCCAATCTCCCTTTAGGTGACAAAAGGGCTCCAACTATTTGGCAGTGGTTCATATCCAGTGATCAATATCCCATTTGTTTAGGTATCTATACAATGCAGTATAACTCTTACTACCTTACATCTATTCTGCAAAATGTCTGTAAACAGTGGTGGTAGAGGTAGAAATACTTGCATCCTCTATTTACTGTATACATATTTGAAGAAGTAAGGTGATGATTTCTCCACACTGCACCCTATTTTAAGATGTGATGCTGACTGGTGCTGCGGTACCATTTATTGTCACTGTGATGCAGGCACCAGAATTAGCCTCAGCATTAGTAGAACCAAGATAGATTCACAGTACTCATGGGTCTGGCCAAAGTGTTCTCTACAGCTTTTGGTGAGATGAGAACACGGGTGGGGGAGAGGAACAAGCAGGGATCACAATGGCAGTCAGACAACACAAACCTATTAAATGGAAATGAGAAAGTGGCAGGAAAATATTCATTGGGGATTAATGAGAGAACAAGGGACAGTTGTGGTTCTGTTAGGGACAGGTGTGCAGGGAGGAGCAGCATCAGGTGACTGGTGAGGCGTGGGCATCTCGTGGAGGGATGGATAATGAAAGGGTCTCGAGATTTAAGTAAGAATAAATGCTGGGGCTGGGGGAAGAGAGACTAAAGGGTGAGAACAGGAGACAGGAGAGGTGTCATCATCACACTCATTTATACACAGTATGCTGCATGTGACTTAGACATATATATATATGTGTGTGTGTGTGTGTGCGTGTGTGTATGTGTGTGTAGCTCCAGAGGCACTGTAGAACCATCGACAGGTTAGTGAGGGTGCCGATGGCTATCTGTGGGCTCAGGCAGGGGACACCCTTGATGCTTGTACAATAATAATCTGCACTCCGTTTCTATCAAAGAATGTCCAAGTGATAACAGCAACGATTCTGTGGGGTGAGAGCCACCCCTTCCCACGTTCGATTTTCTCTGGAGGACTTTTAAAAGTGTTGTTAAATGGGATGTTCCAGCCAGCAAACATTATTTTTAGACAGTGTTCCAACTACCTCGTCCCCCTTCTCAAGTTATACATAGTCTACAGGATTTGTTGCTCCACTGAGGAAGGTAAGCTTGGCTATATGTGGGCTTAAAGGGGGTCAGGAAACTAAAAAGCTGAACAGTTGCCTCAGGTGAACATTTTCAGACTCTTAGAAAAAGACAAAAAAGAGGAACGGAAAGGCTTAAGAGAATTGGGATCTCATATCTAAAGCATAACCCTTCGCTGAACCTGGAGATATTTAAGAAGAGTTAAGGGTTTAAAAATGCCTAACTGGTGTTAATCTGTTTAATCTCAATTGAAACAACACTGCTATCTCTACCTCTACCAATGATCATCTCCCTGTGCGCCATGTCCATCTGGTCCCCTGAGAGAGAAAGGCTTGTCCCACATTATGCCTCTCACCAGCCAATCCTCTTAGCGCCTAATAATCTTCTTTATTCCAAAAATGTATCCACAGTTAGCATCATGGCACCTAGCAGCACCCTCAGACACAGTCTGTGGGCCTAAACTGGCTAAATCTGACTGTGGTTTTGATCCCGATGGTGCATCAAAATGGATATTCTACAATTTACTGTGTTCATCAAGTGTGACTTGCATCACTTGAGACATACATTATCGCAACAGTGCATGTGTTTCTGGCTCTGGAGATGAGGAGTTTGTATCTATGATTGCAAGCCACCTACTGTCCCCATGTTCCTGCTCAACGCCTGCTACAATTATTATTAATAGTCCTGTTGTTATTATTATTATCAACATTATTGCTATGATTACTATTACTAGTATTTTTTAACTGATATTTGTATTATTAGCATTAGCATTACTGTTTATTTTGCATCTCTAAGTGGAACTTGCACTGTGCTACTGTGTGTTCTCTTTCATCCTGCTCTCTCTCTCTGACATACTGGAGGTCCTCTATAAACCAATAGCTATGATTAACAGACTGTCGTTCTGAACTTTTGACATGGCTGTCTCATCACAATTGAACTGAAAAGTGTGTCATTATTAACTGGACAGCGCTGATGTGTTTGTGTTTTGTCAGCTTGGTATACAGTGTATAAGTGTAAATTGATTGACTCTTGGATGTTGGATTATAACATTACAAAGGGAGAGGAGTATTTCAGGCACCCAGGGATCAGGAAGGGAAAGTCTGATTTTGTTTTGTTTTGATTTTTGTACTCTTAAATCCTAATTGTCTCTTACTTGTTCCTGTGAGAAGTGCTTGTAAGAGTGTTGCAACTTGGGACAAACTCTCTTAAAGTTTTCTATGAAATTACAAATAAATCGAATTATTACTTCCTTTTTGTCAATGGGCTCTAACCTCACTTAGAAATGAAGCACACGCCTGCTTGCAACAGCCACTATTCTGCTTCTTATGTTTGGACACCAGGCCGAGATGTAGCCCTGTGCACGCTCCCAAGCCTCCCTCAGAGTACAGCAACAACTCTGCAGCTAACGGCGTGCAGTCCACTAACACAGTAAAAACACAGATTCCAACATAAACTCCATGTAAGGATAAAAATCAGCATTAATTTTTATGTGCTGAAGCCCATCAAACAAGATTCAGATAATGTCGAGTGAAAAAACAGTGAACCTCACAAAAGCTGGAGTCATGGAGAGTAAAGTTAGCTCGCCGGCTAATGCTGAGCAGTTGCTAACATTTTCCGGTGCAAAATTGTATCACTTTCCACATTACTTCACCAGTTAATGTGACCCATGTTACTGCGATTTGTTTACTAGTCTACAGTGATATAAAGCAGTGCAGCCAGCGTTTTTCTCTGGAGTATTGTGTACATATGTGGCTCGCTGCGCTGAATGAAAGGTACATTCCTGTTCCTGCCTCTGAGTCGGTGTTCTGACGATCTATGCTGCCTTGTCGAAAAATGCTACCGTAGCGCAAATCGACAACAGAGCAAAGCTTCTGCTACCTTATGTGTTCCCTTTTTCTCTCTTACATTATTATGACAGCTTCTGTTTTTTGATTATTATAACATCATTTCAGGGGCAGCGTATTCTGATAGACTAATATCCCCTATCAAATAATGCTCCCAATACAGAATCATTTTATATTGCACCACTACTAACTCCATGTGTACTGTAAGGAGATGGGGAGCACGTTGAAATACTATATTATGCACTCTTTATTTAAGATATCAGGGGTAGCGTATTCTGATAGACTAATATCATTTCTGTTCTTTTCAACTTAGAGGGCTGCTCCTATACTCATAGAATCTGGAGTTACAGTACGTAACTACCGTTCTATTTCGAATAGGCTTCGCCCTCTAAGGCTATCGCTATTGGGTTAGAGTCGAAGCAGGATGAGTCAACGCCTCACTGGCCCATATGGTACCACCAAGCACAAAACCCATCTTCCCAGAGCCATAAATGAGCCACCCAGTCACCCGCTTTAGTGTCGGCGTGCGCACAAGCACAGATGGCGTGACGTGGGAGGCAGGGGACCGACCCATGTGTAACAGTCGGGGAACTGGATGGGTGGCCCAGCAGCTGTACAGAAGCAGGCGCGGTCACGACAGCGACCGCATCAGCTCCGCACACAGAGCAGCGCAGGTTTTAACCATGCTGGTGTTTCTGTGTTTATTGCGGGATCTTTGTATGAGGTTGTGTTTTGGATTATGCTCACTGATCAGTTAAAGCAAGCACGTGTGCCCACTAGTGGCCGTTGAAAACAAAAAATCGCCCCTTTAAACGGACAAAGTTATTGTAAACCACTCGTTTCAGCCGGATGAGTGCCACCTGTTCATGAAGAGGTGCACATTTGTGAAATGTGATCGTTTGCAGGGATGTACTGGGACTGAAATTCAGCCCGGGACTTTGAGACGGCCTTTTATGCAAGTGCCGTGTGAGGGCGCGGCAAAAGATATTTGCAGTTTTTTGAATAAATCCTGTTGTATTTGTATAGTCAATTTCATTATGATGAAGACCTTCAAGAAACTTTTGTGACACCTCCCTCTGAACAAGACCAGGTCAGGCAAGCCTGAGTCCTCTTCCTTCTGCCTCCAAATGTTGTTTACAATATATATAAATATATAATATAGCCTATATGCCTATACATAAATGTATATATGGTTTAATCTCAGGTTATAATAAGTACATTACTTATCAGTGCCTGTGCTGGGTCCTGCCTCATCTGTGTCTGCCCCATCACCTTTCACCAACAAAGAGGTTGGTTAATTAGGCACATTTACCTGCCTATTGTGCCATCATTTCTTTCTTCTATATTCTTATTTTTTCGGCACCACAGATTTCTTTTTCCTCTTTCTTTCTTTTCAACCTATTTACCTTCTCTGTTGTGCTTATCACACAACAACCCAGCGGTGAGTTCAGCCCCGACAAAAGTTTTGGAGATTGAACTCGCCCCAGAGTAAACTCCTTTGATCTGCGCAGTTGACCCAATCAGATATCAGCAAAAACGAGGATCGGTCAAAGTTGAGGGGCCGCTCGTATCCCCCCTCAATATTGAAAATATTGGTTTGGCCCAGTCTGATAGACACACAGACAGCGTTCACTGCAGCTGACCGGCCAGCGGTCTTTTTAAGTTGAACAAAAGAGACTGAAAAATAAAAACTCTTGAACACCGGCTTGTTCGGCCTGAAATCAACCGGCTGTTCAGGATTGTTCCCAAAATTCCTGATGGCCAGTCCATCCCTGATCATTAGCATAATCAGCTCCCCTACAATGTCATATAAGGCTACCTGTTCGGCTCAGTTTTTGGCCAAGTTTAATTCACAAAAAAAGTATGCAAAAGTAAATTAAAAAGTCCTGCTTTAAGAAATCAGTAGACACAGTGTCAGTATAGTGTTATTATAAGGTCTGAAACTATTATAAAATATCAATAAAGTAATAAAGTACAGCTGGCAACAAAATCAGAGCAGCGCTGCACTGTGACAGGAAAAAAGAGGAAATCATTTAACATGAGGCTAGATGCTGAAATACATTGTTCTAAACCAAATTGATCCATGACTAATTTGAGAGGTGGTCGAGTGACAGTTACGGAGCTATTAGACTGCATACTATTACAGCCTACAGTAGGGGCTGTTACACTGTTGGATGCAACAGAGTCATGTTTTTTGTCCTATGCAGAAAGGCAAACTGTCTGTACATACAGACTGTATGTCTGGACCACTTGTGAATTCCATTTGTACCTTAAAGAAAGTATTAGAAAACTGGTGAATGCCACAAATTCTCTTAAATCACTTGCATGTCCCACACAAGAACAAATATGTTCTTATGTGTGGTGCATGCATTAGGGCCAGTCTCTAATAACCATGACGTGTTTTGAATTTGCTACAGCACCAATTTGCGCCTCTAACTAGCTTCTCCATTGCAATGGATGGGTTGGGTATTGGAGTATTTAGAGCTGATGGCCTTAATTTAAACTGTATTATCATTATTATGTTATGCAGGAGACCCCTGTGTTCCTATGAGGAGAAACATTGAGGATATCATTAAAAAAGAACTTCCAAATAAAAATTTTACAGAAAATACTACTACTGGGTTGTGGATTATAACACCAGCTACTGTTTTGTATCTTATCATGCTATTCACTATACTGAAACATTATGTAACTTTTTTTTAATAGTTTGTATGCCAAAGGATTGCAAAGGATTAATGAGGACAATACAAATATGATCCTTTTGGTCTCTTTGATCATAGTTCTTTCAGGTCTTGTTAATTTGATTCAGATTTGTAAAAAAGACTTCCTCGGATTAAAACGCAGGCAGTGACATATTTGGAATTTCCAAACCAATTAGTCCCAAGTATCATTTCCAAGAACAATTTATTTGTTAACTGAGCTATTAGAGTCCACCTCCATGATGGTGCCAGCTGTGGTGTGTGTGCTAGGTGTGTGTGCTAGGAGACTTTAGATGCAAAGCCATGTCCATGCTGATTCTCCAGCATAGTTACGGCACATTTACTTTAGAGACTAAACAATTTTGAGTAATGCCATTTCTACCTTCTCCTCTTTATCTTGTACTTTCCCTCTTTCTGTACTTATAACTCTAATCGCCATCTTTCTCTGCTTCCCATGTATAATTATTCATATTTCTCTCCTTCCAAAGCTCAACTCCCTTTCTGTCCCATTGGGATTGTGAAGCATTAGAGTGCTGCAGAGTGCAGGCAGCTCCACAGTCTAACATCTTTAGTGGTTTTAAAGCAGCAATATTAAAAGGGAATACATTTAGCCCTGAAAATTGAGGTGACTTCAAGAAATCTGTGCTTAGTATGTTTGGTCATGATCACCACAAGTGGTTATAAATATTGTGGGACCCTGAAGTGATTAGCCATTAGTTAGTGATTAGACGGTCAGTGTATTTGAGGCTACTTTTTCAGATAAATAACTCATGCGGCCAAATTTAAAAGTTCTACCTGCAGCTTTATCAGGGTGTCTGCGGGGCCTTAAAAAGTCTTAAAAGGTAATAAATCAATTTTGCGAACCGGAAAATGATTTACGAGTACAACCGGCCGTAAGCTCCCACCCCGCCGGACCCTCAGTGCTAATCATCCAAAACATAGTCGGAGTGGCGATCAGGAGTAACAGGATTAACCCGGTTGGCCAGTCGCTCTATGGCCACTTGAACAGCCCCGAGCGAGAGATGCGAGAACTCATTGTTCTGCATAAATGGGTATGATTATTGACGAGTAAGTAGCCTGCCCAAAATCTAGGTTGGAGACTACAGCCTAGAGCATTTTTCTTGCACAAAGTTAATGAATAAAAAACAACCTCAAACTGAAACAGCTGTAATTTGAATTAATATTATACTAGTCGTAAGTCATATAATACTATTAAATGAAATTATATTGAATATAGTAACATAATGAATATATAAATATCAAACTTACTGTTTACTATTAAATTAACAACATACATTTAATTTAATGTTATATTTAATGTTATAACATTACTAATACTAATACTAAACAGTCATTTAGACTAGTTCCTCCTCCAGGTTGTGCCTGTGCTACACCGCCTACACTACTTACATTATTCATCACTCAGTTTATTCTCTTCATCTTTGTTCCCTCCTGGCCTGTCTGAATTTTGTTTTATTGATCAAGTGGTCGATGAAAGTTATCACACATATCATTGCAGGCAAGCTCACATTATGTAGTTTAAACCAACTAAAACACAAAATTACACAGTGTTTCACATGATTTGCTGTAATGCTGCGTACATAAACGTCATAGCTTTTGTAAGACAGTTGCTTTTTGCAGGAAATCTGACCAGTCCTTCACATAGAAAATAGTTGGCCCATACAGGCTGATATATGCAACTGAGAAAGTTGGTGAATGCCTCAATTTTTAGGTGGCGTTACAATCTGATGACTTACAGGCAACAAATATGTTATAAATATATTTAAATTCCTTTTAAATACTCAGAAATGTCCCTTTTAAAGGTTTTTGGCTGATTTAATTGGTTACAGCTCAAAGTGGCGTAGCAGTCTTAAAATATGTTGATAAAGTCTTGAAAAGGTCTTAAAAAGGTATTGAATTTTACTTCAGGATTCCTGTATATACCCTGTTCATAGGAGCACAAAACAACTTCACATTTGATGACAAAGTGGCAGCAACCGGTAACCTAGTATGTAACATGATGCATACACTAGCTATAGTACATTTCTTTATCTTACGTACGTATCATAGACTGCAACAAGGGCATGAGTAAGGTCATGCCAAATAGGTAACCAAAGAGTATCAGTACTGGTATATGTATTCCTCCCAATCCGCTCAGTACAAGACGCCAGGTTTGGTATGCAACTGTCTTGGACCCTATACACCGTATAGACCAAATGATTATTGCCATTCTCTAATTATGTCAGGATGACTGCCTCAGTTTATTTTACTCAGTCCTCCTCCCTGCCCCTATCTCCAGCCACTTCTTACTTCCCCAAGGCTGATTCAATTCTTGATCCTGAACCTGAATCTGTACCTTCCTTTTACCTGCCCCATTCCTGTTAACCGGTGGCTCCGTGGCTTCTACTGTTTAGACTTGTTGCTTTTGCTTGTAAGCTTATGTATTATTATTTTGCCAATCCATCACTGAACTGCTCCTGTCCGCATGGTTGTCTGCATTTGTGCCATTTTCCTTGCTGCCTCATACACAACCTGTGACACATTAGGTCTACATCTTAGCATGTGTGTAATTTTTTTGAAGTATCAGTAGGACAATTTTAGGAAGCCTAGCTAGCTAGGTTTCTTGTAAAAATGGTGAGGTACTTATGATAATGTAATAAAAAATAATTTGTACTTTTCTACTATTCATTAAATAACACAAAGAGCCACTGGTAGTTTATAACTCTGTAGGTGGGCTGTTCACTGCCTACATTAACAATATTATTGATAAAAGCTTGTTTTTATAGTATCAATAACAGCGTCATAACACTCTGCTTATCTGCTGCTGTGGGTTGTGCACACCAATCACCTAAATGGTAAATGGACTTTCATTTTATAGCACTTTTCCATGTTAACCGACAAAGCGCTTTACAATTTGCCTCTCATTCACCCTCTGACAGACATTCACACTCTGGTGGTGGTGGGGATGTCATACAACACACTGGCCTCACCGTGAGGCCTTGGGGTTCAGCGTGCCGCTCTCTATTGATAATGATATTTTGACCCCGATGTCAATTGGTTTCAGATCAAAACCCAGTTGTGTGATATTGTCTACCTTTGTAATAATAGCTGCCTACGTAAGTAATGGAACAATTGTCAGTGCTTTTTGTAGCAAGTATGTGTGAGTTTAGAGACTGATTTAATGACCATTCTGTCATCCTGAATAGATACATATGTACACAGATCTGTATGTTCTGTTCCACAGTCAGATGAGAAGGTCAGAATCCGTTATCGGTAGGAAAATGTATTCTGGTGGTTGTTTGACTTGATAAATATTATCTCAAGGTATTTGCACCACTGCATCTCTGCCCACACCTCGAGGGTGAGCTTGTCCGGAAACGGTCCTGTGGACATGATGTGATGTCATCTCAGCTCACTGAACTGGACTGCCAAGTCATCAGATTTATGTCCAAGTGAGCATTTGTGAGATACACTAGAACAAGAGTTTTCAGCGTAGAGATCCACTAACAGCCAAAATAATACAACTGCTGGAAGCATCTCACTCGTTGGCCAGCTACTCTGTGGACTACCTCTGACAGCTTGAGAAGTCAATGGCCTGACAAACTGCACAAATTATGGTGGCTGAAACTCCATATTAGGGCAGATTTCCTGTATTGTTTTGCACATTCTATATACATCAATATTGCATTCTTGCCTCATAGCCCGCTTCAAGCTTCCATCAACCAGGTTCCAATCTCTGTCTCTGAAAACGGAAGATGACTACAAAGGGTGGCATATCATCAATATTAAGGACAACCCAATGAGAAGGTAATTGGTGGAAATGAATGTGGAACAACTAATTCACATATTCATAATAAATGCTACACTACATAAACACAGCTGTGAACAAATACAACTGAACTGAGTAACCACTGTGGTTAGCAAATCTACTGCCATGAATTGTTCAGAGGATTAAATAATAATAATAATTTATGTATAGTATCACATCTTAGGTATGTGAATCAAAAACCAAAGTGGAAACACTAGAAATAGTTAAAAAAAAGGCAAAATATTACCAAAACTTTCAGTGCTAGGCTGAGGTGGAAATGTTGACATATCAAAAGAGTATTTGATAAAGGCAGTTGGAAACAGATTTGATGTTGTA
This sequence comes from Micropterus dolomieu, assembly GCF_021292245.1. NCBI lineage: Eukaryota > Metazoa > Chordata > Actinopteri > Centrarchiformes > Centrarchidae > Micropterus > Micropterus dolomieu. Next base: position 30,236,661 of record NC_060154.1, read on the forward strand.
GTATCAGCTTCTTCACCTGTAGACGAAGGATTAAAGTCATGCAGCCACTTAGCAGTATACCAGAAAACTCCAAAAATAAAGAATAAAAAGAGGAGGTATAACTATATTTCCGGTTTAGGTTCAGACAGCACCCCACCCCACCCCCCCCCTCATCCATCAGAGGGTGGTTGATGGTGGTTGCATCAACCCTCTCTATCATGTAGAAGTTGATAGATAGGACACATGGACCAGAAGAGTAAAAGTCATTGTTTTTGAAAAAAAGAAAACGTAATGCTACTTTATGTGGATGGCAGGAATGAAATGCTGGTGCACGTTTAACGATGTAATTTTGTCACATTCTCTTCAGCATATTTACATAAATATAGGTGATGGAAACACACACCGATTCACTGTTAATTTACAGAAAATATATAAAATTGCTTAACCTTTATATTGGCTTCCCGTTTTGTCAATATTGACCAGGTCTGGTTTGACTGTTTATAAAGCATTAACTATAAAATATCACCAAATTCTTCCAACATAAAAATTATACCTAGTTTTTGAGTTTTAAAAAAGCAGAAATGATCCATTGTTTTGACTATTAAGATCAGAGGAAATTATGTTGATAGATCATCACAAACTGCTATATGTCAGATATTAGCCAGGAGATTCCCAAGATGCCCTCAGAAGCCTTAAGAACATTAAGGCCGCCAGTCCAGATAGGATCCCAAAAGGAAGGCAGACCATAGCTCCTGTACCACATCCATACCCTACTCCTCAAGGTCTAAGAACTTCCCTCAGAGCTCAAGGATGCGCTAATAGTTACCATATTCAAAAGGGGCACATGGCTGAATTTGGAGACTACTTGGGCATTTTGCTCCTGTCAACAACAGGCAAAGTCCTTGCTTGTGTCCTCGTAAACCACTTTCTGAGGAGGTACTCCCAGCAGACATGATATTCACAGCACGCCAAGTCCAGGGAAAATGCCGTGGGCAGCCTTTGAAAGTGGCCTTCATCGACATGACAAAGGCCTTTCACACGGTAGACCGCCAGACTCTGTGGAGCATACAATCAAGGTATGGCTGCCGTGATAAGTATATCAGAATATTATAAAATACAGTATGTCAGTCACAGTGCTCAGCCACAGCAGCTCTGAGTACGAGCCCTTCACTATGGAAATGAGGATCAAAAAGGGATGCATCATTACACCCACCCTGTTGTTGCAAAAAGAATGCCTTCTTTGCCAATATGTAGTGAATATGTATTGAACCAGCAGCATTCTAATCATCATTTTTCACTATTAACATGTCTTTAAAAGTTAACTCAGTTTTACACCAAGCCGTGTCTCTTGAGATACTGCACACACTAGCTTTGTGAAGGAATTAACCTGAAATCAGGCTGCAAGAGGTAAAAAGGAACCGATACATAAAGTGACTGAAAGTAAATTACAGAAAACAAAAAGCAACAACTTTATATGTGAAACATTTATTACACACACAACTTGACACACAAGTGAATGGATAAATGCAGCCATGAATATTAGGAATACAGCGATGAATAACTGACAGATGATTGAGGGCCAGTGTAATCAGATAAGTGGATAACTTTGGCTTTGACTAGTGAAATCTTTTTTATGCAGCATTCAATGCAACTGAGAGGTAATTTGGGAAGCATGACTGGAGTTGGCCAGAGAACAAAAACAAGAGAGTCAAAAAGAATGAGCAGCAGGTGTGGAATATTTACAATGTTCACCATGAACATATTTCCTAGGCTGTTTGCCATCTTCATTGCTGCCATTATCCACCTCATTGGTGAAGAGATGTGACAGGAGATCCCGATCCTGTACAAACTGACAGCCGGCCCTTAATAGGTTCAAGGCCAGGAGCAAATTCGGCAACACCGCCATCATAGAGCTTCAGTAAGCAGACTTCAACGCCATTGCAAATCCCTCCTCAGAAGACCTGCAGAGCATTGTGAATGCTTTTGCCAAGGCTTACTGAGCCCTGGGCCTAGCCATTTATGAACATTGCGTAGGCACAAATGAAGGTGAAGCAAACTTTGGGATCTATAAACAAACAAACTTGATGGAGAATGTGCGGTCCTCCACAGTAACTCTGAGCCATGCTTACGCACATAAACTGAAGAAATGTGAAACTGCGTCTCAGTTGGCAGAAGGATGAAACTGTCTGAAATGAATAGCACTGTGTACAATAAATCAAAATATTACCTCTGATTATTATATAAAATTTAATATAAGTTAATTTGGAAAAACAGATAAAAGTTATTCTTAAACAAATACACAAACACAGTGCTAGTGGACTCTACACCAGCCTCGTGAGAAGAGTTTTTGAAGACCAAGGCCTAAAGGCCCAAACAAAACTCCTGGGCTAGCAAGCTGTTGCCCATCTCTAGCAGGCACCTTAGAGCCCTGGAAAAACAGCACCATAGATCCTTAGATTATAAGGCTGGGAGGATGCACCAATATGACCAGCATCACCACCACAAAAATGCAGCACCAATTCCGATGGACATGCCATGTCGTCAGCATGTCTAACATACGTCTCCCAAAACAGAGCCTGTTCTGCAAACTGAAGAAGGTCAGCGAGCCTCCGGCGGGCAAAAGAAACATTTCAAGGACAACATCAAGACCAGTCTGAAGGAATTACACATCAAGCAACTGGGAGCACATTGCACTCGCAGTGTGGGATGGAATCCATGTTACAACACAAAGGTTTAAAAGCTGGAAACTTTGAATGATTTGTTCAGTCTAAACACAAATTTTAGAGAATGCACGTTAAAAACAAAATTTGAAATATATCACACTCATACTGAGGCTGTTAGACTGTACAGTAATTCATAAATGTGAAAAAGATTAGATGAAAAAGGAGGAAAAAAGAAGTCACTAAATGGGGCAAGTAACACAGATTCCAAAAACATTGCAGCTGTCTCAATCAGATAAAACAACAGAAACAAAAACATCCTGCTCTCTCTAAAGAGGCTTAAAATCCAGAGGAATTATGTCTATATTAGACAATTCAACAATTCCAGTGCCAATGTAGGAAGTTTGCCCTTCAGGTGGAAAGTAAGGGTGTGAAGGTCGGCGCGGTGGAAAGGGATATATCGTGTCTAACTTTCATACTTTCCTTCATCAAACTTGTTGTCATGGAACGTAATCCGGGCTTTTGCATAACTACCTAACATCAGTGTTCTTCTCTTGTGACAGGGTTGGTCTCAACAGATCATTAGCATTAGGCCAAAAAATGCATAGTCCAACTATATATATATACATAAATACATATATATATATGTATTTTTACTGAACTAAAGCCCGGACACGCCCTTTGTCCTCGCAGTTGCTGCCGCTGCCGCAAATGCAGGAAGTTAAAGACATACTGCACCTTTTTGATCTTTTGATGATCGTGTAATTCTGGAAAGAAACATTACTTGTGAATTACTAATGAATTTTCTTTGTGGTCCTGTATAAAGGCATTTTAGTAATTATTTTAAGATTTTCTATTATTAGACTATCATACTGGCCATAGTATTGTTTATGGATATCACTGTGCCAGCATCAATGAAACAAATTTAATGTTTAATTTTGATCCACAAAATGCATTTGCACAATGTTTACATTCTCTAGGTTCATTCTGTAATTACTTTTATTTAAAACATTCTTTTTACTATGCAATCAATTGCTGTGAATTGTGAAGCCATTTTAGATTGTGCCTCAAAGTATTTGTTTCCACCTACCAAACAGTTTTTGAATCACTTTAGGAATGTAAGACATGTAGACTGAATTCCAGTGTAGTTACGAGGATTTCACTTCAGCTCCGTGACACTAACAGTTCCATCATTTAAGAATAATGCCATTGATGAACAATTGTATTTCTATTCATTTACAGTTTTATTATATTTTATTTGTATTAACTGATTGCACTGAAGAGATTCTGTTGAACCTGCTGAAGCATATTAAGAGTTTAAGGTGCGACATAAGCAAACCTGCCTTGTCTTAACAATGGCTCTCAGCCTCTCTAATGATATGTAAACTAAAATGCCTCTTGGGCTTATGGTTTAATTCTACCAAGACCACATCTGCACCAAACAGTGAAGTTCATGGGAAATGGTTTGACATTCCCATCTGACTCAAGCCTAATGGGGCGGCAGGGTCATGCTGTTTAATGGCAGTTAGCTAGCTGAGTGACAGCACTGCACCAGGCCAGGGGCCCAGCTGTCACGGATCGCAGGTGTGCTGCTGAGTTATGTGCCATTGCAGGATACGATAAGGTCGAGAAGAGACCAAGTAAGAGAGGGAGAAAATGATAGAAAAAGATAGAGCGAAACAGAGCAGAGAGTAAAGAGAGGGAAGAGTGTCAACATTGGTGACATGCATGAGGTGGACAAATCCAACCAAAGCGTGCAACACAAACTATCACAATATCAACTAAAATGCCCAAGAAACAAATGTGAGAGACTTGAGAAATTTCTTTTCCATCTACTGACACTAGCATAATCCCTATCATACCTCCTGCCCCTTCCCACAAATATGAAATCTGACTTTTTAATATTTAAAGCTTACTGAATTGAAATCATCTTGCAAATCTCATCAGTTCCTCATATGCATTACTTATTAGAGCAAGTAAGTCAGTTAGTGTGTGATAAAATTATTTTGTGTGAAACCAAATAATCACCATTGACTTTTAACTTACATACTTTTCTAAAACAGCAATATTATTACAGTTACTAAGGCAAGTAACGCTGCTTTAGTCATTACTGAACTCACCATCCTTGACCGGACCGCACCGGACCTTCTCTTGTTCATGACTGCTGATAGCCAAAAACTAAAGGAAGAAAGGAGAACGAGGGAGAGAGGTGTTCTTTCCACAGCTATAAGTAGCTACTGTCATTATTATATCACAGTCTAAGATGCAAAGAACATTGTCGTCTCTGTGCGACCAGCAAAAAGCTTTCAACTGCGCACAATTCTACATCTGATTTACTGAAGCATCTCCAGAAGCAGCACAGCGACGTGAAACTTACAGAAAGAAACTCCGGCCGCAACTTTCACTGATGTTTGGACACGTCGGGAGAGAGTGGCGTTAACGTAATGTTTTGAATACTGCTGTTATAAACAGGCTAGTGCAGTAAAACCGCTGTTTAAAAGTCGGGATTTGCTTTTTTTATTTCAGTGTTAAGAAGCGTTAGGCCTAGGCTATATGCTTTGTAAAAAACATCAGGAGAGACTGCTTTGGGGGTGAAGGGGGGTTGGTAGTGAAAGCAGTGTTTCCCATAATTAGCCTATAATTAGGATAATTACCAACACTGACCACCACACGTTGATTTTCTCATTTTTTTACTAGGCCTATTTAAAATCATAATTGATTGAGGAGCTGTATTGAGGAGCATATATTCATGCAGCACCTCCTCACTCTCGCAGAAATCTTCACCAAAATGCAGGAAATAATGTTTAATGCTCAAACTATTCATGGAGAGGTCCCCTCAGACCCCCCACTTAATAACTGTCCCTTTAAGTGTTCAAAGAAAACCATTCCTCTTGCATTTCTTCAAAAAATTTATCCCATTAATTCACTAGAATGAAGGAAAGCAATCTCTGTTTGATACATTGTTTCCGGGGGAACATCCCAAATACCAGGTTAGGTTTGATGTCCCATATTAGGTGTTAAGGATGGCAAGTATGCTGATCACACTTATTGACCATGATTATTGACTTGGCTTTTCATGTGTTTGGCTGCAGAACTTTATAAACACTGTGGGTGGGGGTAATGTCACAGACGGTTTAGGATTGGGCACATGGGATGGGCAGGGGGGTGGGGATGAAATATAAATTCTCGCTTAGGGCTCCAACACAGTCAGGAGCGGCCCTGGGTATACGTGTTGCTTTTTCAAGATCACTGGGAACAATGCCAGTTACCATAGATTAGCCTAAAACATGAGTGAGAGGTTCCAGTATGTAAGTAGATATCTCTTTTACTAATGGACTATTGTACCATGGCACCACAGCAGAAGAGTTTTTTTTAGAGTTTTAAAGCTGGGGTAGGCAATTTATTTCAGAGCATTTTTTGTTATATTTCTTGAAATTCTCTTAACATCCCCACAGCAATCAATGCTCTGTCACAAAAAAATCTGAAGAAAACTAAAGCAGGACTGCAATAAGCATATCCAATTTTGATTGGCTGGCCAACCTGCCTGTCTACCTGCACGCACTCTGGCCGTGCACTTATTGACCATGAAAATGGTGTTTTGGGGGAGTGGCTTTGGAGGGAGGCTTTGGGGGGGGATTCTTTAGGTTGGATACTTTTAAAATCTAGCTGTCTCTTGCCTAATCCAGCTTTAAAGCTAAAATGGAAAGTTGATGATCCAGACATGAGAAACATGGTCACATTGTCATAACTCGGATTAGCTCCTTACATTGAGTTGAAAATAGAAAATGTTTTGGTTGTAATAGAATGTCTTTTAAAATATTTTTATTCATAATATTTACAAACAGTAATATGAACTCTGCAGAAAGGTTAGAACATCTATAAAAGTGGACGAAAAAGTGTTTAATCTTCAACAAAATGTTTTTCCATGTGTTACCAAAATTTAATAATTATTATCTAGATGCAAAGGAAACTGTACATTGGCATGTCCAATTTACCCATTCAACTATATTTGGAAAATTCAAAGGTGTACATTTCAGGGTGACTTTTGCAGACATTCATATACTGAACTCTTTATAGTCTATATTATTATTATTATTATTATTACATGCGCTGCAGATCTTTTGAAGATATACTATGGTTATTTAATTATTTTGAGACAATTACTAAGATAAAATACAATCAAATCTACTCATTCATAGAGCATGGTTGGTGAACAATGAGTTGATCATAACAACAGATATGCCATCTGTCCCTTCTCATGTGCTTCCGTATGTTTAGGCTGCAGCTCCACTGATTTCTGTCTCAGACTGTCAGTGAAATCTTCATTAATGAAGCTCTTGGTACTTTTAAGTTTTTTTCCCCCTCAACTTCATCCCAATTGACCTTGATCTATTTGCTTGCAAATTTTTCCTTGCAATGTACACAGTGCTTGAAGTGAGCTGGAATGTATGCAGTGCTGGCCAACGGTGTCGCCAGGTCATTTTTGTAACATAACATATATATAATATTTTCCATGTTAATATGCAATAATCTTCATAATGCAGCCTGTCTCGCAGGTCTTCAAAGAGTGGAGGCTACTCGCAATAATATTGCTACATTTTTTCACGCAACGTGATCCCCCCACCTGCCTGCGTTCAGAGGGAGCATGAGAGGAGAGAGAGTGAGAGAGAGAGAGAGAGCATTGCTCACAGCTTCAGGGCTTATCCGCGACTTCTGAATTGTCCCTAGCAAAATTGTAATCCATACATTTAAATATAAATGTTGTCGGTCAGTGTCTAGTCAGTGTATTTGTTACACAAACGGTTAACGCCGTTAATGCTGCAAAGTAGTGAGGGAATATCATGACACACCTGACCGCGACACTAAAACCTGTCGCTCTGTGTCCTGCTGTCTCTCTCCCACTCGCTCAGAGACACTTTGCTCTTTTTGACTGTCTCTCTGCTCCAGGATGCTTCATTCCCTCTCAAGCGGATGTGATCTGCACTTTATCGGAGGTGCTGAAGGGAACATTTGTGTGGAATTGTGGTGATATTTCTGTCTGATCACAAGTGTTTTCAGTTTCAGTTTTCTTCCTCTGATGAAGGGCAGTGCATGACATATAGATATAAGCTAAAAATAATAATAAGCTGCATTACATTCTATTATATTTTTATATTCTGAATTGTCACCTGCCACCTAAATTTTGTCCATCCCTTTATAAAAATAAAGACAATTCCACCATAAGTGTTTAATGCTCAAAATTACCCCCAGACCCCCCTATCAAATATTTCGGCAATCGATAATTCTTAACTGAATTCTGATTAATTAAGCTTATTTATCATTGAGGTGAAAAGGTGCCATATGTACATTTAAAAAGACTTAAAATGTCAAAGATTTCTGTGCTGGGCTAAGCCCCCGATGTTTCAAGAGCCTGGAAACACCCCTGGTGCTGGCACCTCCACATTTTACTCTTTGGCATACTGGGACATTTTCATGCGTACTGGGACTTTTCCTAAGCTGCCGGTGTTCAGACAATTTATGCTACCTATCGAGATGTGCTACTTGGAAGTTCTTTGCATGCCTATTGGTTAGGGGTAGGGGTAAACGTTAGCAATTTGCATTAACGATAAATCATCAGAACACCGGTACTCTCTTCTGTCCTCTCCGTATCTCTGTCGGCGGAGAGACGAGGGAGAAGAGAAGCCCGGGTGCTTTTCAAGCCGCTGCGTGCTGAATGTAGCTCGTTAATTTCACCTTTCGTGAACCGACCAATCACAGAGAGATAGGTGTCATATACCCTGGGGATGCTGGGAACAGGTCAGAATCAGAATCTCTCCTTCACTTTTTGAAAGCTTTTGTTAAAAATGTTCAGAAAAAGAGCTTCCAACGAGAAATGTTAAATAACAAATGAAACAATACACAATAGGAAAACATGCAATGCAACTGAAATATAGCAGAAACAAATTCGCATTGTCCAAAAGCTGATTACTGCATTATATTCCTTTATATCTTTATTTTTTGAATTGTCACCTGCCATCTTAATTTTGTTTCTCTTCATATAAATAAAGACATTTCCACCATAAATTGATGCAGAAAATGTAAATGAAGTGTTTAAGTCTTATGGGGGAGGACACCCAGACTCCCCCACTGATATATTTCAACATCAAATTAAATTATTTATTCAAAATACTGGTAAAATATCTTCTCGTCTTATTCTTGTGACCCAAATGTGCTGTCACACCCCTTACCTGAGCCCTTATGTCTTCACCACTTTACAACACAAAGTGTCAATCAGCAAACTTTTGAAATGTCGATCTCGTTGTTCTGCATGAATGGTAATGATTATGACAAGTTATTACTTAGCATTAACAAATCAGAGACTAACTACCATGTACCATGTTTTTCTTGCACACTAATTTAATGAATGGCAGGCAGACTATCCAAATAAAGTATGACATTAAATATATTAATATTATACTAACATCTTACTTTGTATTTAATGTTATAATGTTTACTAGTTTCAGTTTTAGAGGACAGTGGGTGGGTGGGGGGGGTATTTTTTCCACTTAAAGCGCTGAACGTAAATTATCAACCTGATGCACTTTAGATGGTATCATAGTAGATCTGTCTCTTTGTTACGAGTGTTTACAGAAAATCCAGCAGTATATTTTTCTTAACTCAGGAGGCATGTTGCAGGTGACAGCCTTGTCTTGTCTGATTGATTAAACATTTTCCATGGACTGACAGAACCATGAGAACATAGTGAAAAGAGACAAGCGACTCTGCCAGCCTGCACACTCCTGATCCCACCTGCATGACTCGCCCTTGTGTGCAATTTAAGTGGGAAATGTCAGCTGCAATTATAATGCAAAGCTAACCTTTTGTGAGGAAGATTACGGCATTGATATGTTGTAGTTTGTCATACATGGCGACAAAGAATGCTTTCTTGACAATTCACACTAATTCTGGTGGGGGGAATTGCTTTTTGCAACCCAGAGTCTACTACACAATACCAACATAAGAAACGCTTCTTCTTCTTCTTTGAACCCACTTTGAGTAGAGTGCAGCAGTTGGATTGCCCACAGACCACAAAACTGCTGGGAGCAACTCTAATGGAAAAATGGTCACTGGGTTGAAAGTGTGAAGATAATACATCTTTCTTGTGTCATTCTCGGTCAGTTACTGGATTCTAAATGGAGAAAATATACATGATAAAAAAAACAAGGAGAACACACATCAAATATACAGTAAATGAAAAGGAATCATCATCTGGGAACTGCGTCTAGACACTGAATGTCTATACCAACATTTTCAGTGACAGTCTGGCCAGTATCATCAGCTCTGAAAATGCTGGATGGACAGATCAACCAACCAACAATGCCATCCTTAGGCTTGCATACAGAGCAAGAGGAAAACGCACATGTACAGCAGGTACTTTGGATTTCTGCAACATCAGATTTTGTATTCATTCATAAAGTTTGCGATTGAGTAGTAATGTTTACTTTAAAAACCACACAGAAGACATATTTTATGGGATTACAAAAGTCAGGGCAATTTCACAATGATTGTAGATCAAAGCACTAGCAATAATACATGAATGAATGTGTGAGTCACACATTCTGTACCCATTAACTGTTTCTCAGAATGATTCAACAGCAATACAATGACAGCTTTCATATATGTCTGAGCTGTTGTTATGAACTACACTGAGCCGCTATACATTTGATAAGTCTGCTGATTCTAGAGATGGAAGCTGCAGCTTCAGGCTGACACCAAAAACAATTTATGTGCCCCTTTATGTCAAAGTAGTGTTGTGCAACACAGTGAAACAGTTGCCTCAAGCAAAGAAAATATCCTCTCACATCCAGGTGCAAAAACCACTACATGGCTTTGTAGTAAATCTGTCTCTGTGCAGAACTATTGGGTCCTCCACGTCCATTAATCTGGGGAATCTGGGGGTTTTAAAGGCAGGGGTTAAGTTTGATAGGTGACAGGGTTTTTGCTGTGACTGAAGCCAGACTGTGGGTTAGAAGTCCTCAAAGCGTTAGATCAGCCAAATAAGTCAGAATGTTTAAAGGGCATCTTAAAATATATTACCTTTTCATTCTGATTTACAACTTCTTCTGGGCAGTGGTGTTACTTCTTGCTTTCAAAACAAGACCTTTTTCATTTCCTTTATATTTTGTAAGTTAGATGGTCTTTTACAGACCATATTCTTGAAGCTATCGGATTAACAGTTGATATAAAGGGAACTTGACTAGTGTTTGTGTCAGTGTTCTTACTTTAAAATGTTACATTGCATTAAACTAATATGCAGATTAGAGGTCTAAATTGGGAGCTGTTTGAAGGGAAATGGCAGTTCATGTAACAGGTTGAGAATGTATGAAAGTGAGTGACTCATTCAGAGTTACAATGAATCGCACTGCCATTCACATTCAAATCTTATTTCTCAAATCATGCAGCTAATTACAGTGACTGCCTTTCTGTGTTTTAGTTTTGTCACTGAAGACCTTATTAGTGCAGCTCAGATAGCAGAAACGTTATCACCCCTTTGGATGATGTGTTTTTAAAGCATTTGTTAGACGTTGGTTACATCACTAACCAAGCTGGCCCAACTTCACTTCCACTGAACCTGTCCCACTCAGAACAGCGCGACAGTTCAACAATCTCATTTATCTGAAGAGGGGAGCATCCAGGCGCTGTGGATCAACTGATCAGCTGGCTCGCCTACATCACTCTGACCACCCAACAAGTCCATTTATCAAAGTCTATCAGTCTATCTATCTATCAGTTGAACTACCAGTTTCTTCTAACAAACTGGAATACTCTTACATACACTTAACTAACTAATAATCTGGTTCACCTATCCATTTGCCTCTAGTGATCCATTTAGTTCCTTATTTACTTACGCTAAACCTATGCCACTCAGGAAGGTGTTCACTCAAACCCTGGTCACTAAGTTGGCAAACGGTGACCTTAACCCCTACTCTATCAAATCACTGCTGTATGCAGCAGGGGCGTTTTGATCATTAGGGCGATCGGGCGACGCACCTCCAAACCGGGAAATGCAGGGGATTATTCTCACACTTTCTACCACACTGTTAGTTAGCTTTGAATGTTTTTGACAGTTTGCCTCTGAATATTGTTGTCCAATCAGCGTCAAGTTGTTGTCTGTGGAATCCCGCCCATTTGGGGCGATTTCAGTCTGGTTGAAAATCGCACAGATCACTCTCATAGACTTTCATGTCAAGGCAGTTTTTTTCGAACTGCGGGCACTGCAATACAATCTCTGAGTTCCGGGAGGGCTCGCACTTTTGTGTGTATATCATGCATCAGCAGCAGAGCATCTTCCACCTGAAAACGACTCGGCAGGTGAGTAAGACTTAGCAAAAATAATACATGTAATCTGTTATGCTATGAGGAGAGGAAAAGTTAGCTAGTTTCTAGGCTAATTTATACAGTGTAAAATGCCATAGGCTAATTGTGAATATAAAAAATAGAAAACCCAAATCTTGATAGTTATTATTAAGCTGAATTTTATGCTTTTGTTAAATGTGTTTTATGTGTGCATGTGGAGTCAATTTAAAATTGCCTTTACAGCACTTAACTAGTAACAATTATTTTATGTGTAGTTGTTTTTTTCTTTTATTTCCAGAAACTAGGATAAAAAGGAGAAGTAGGAGAGCAACACAGAAAATAACCCAAAACAATATAAATACCTTTCATATTTCCCCTTACATGCCTTCTTGATTATGTGTAAATACAGTGGAAGAAAAGCACATATACGTTATTACTGTGTGATTATAAAGCATGGGAGAACAGTGGGTACTTTTAATACAGCCCGCACCCCTAATATTACTGTGTAACTACAGGATAACAAGTGGAGAACATTCAAGATGTTTTACAACTCTCTGCTTACCTTATTAATCTTGTGCAATGTGAAACATTTAAGATTGTTATGTTTGATCCTTCTCAATATACATCCATCGTCAACCGCTTATCCTGCGTACAGGGTGGCTGGAGCCAATCCCAGCTGACATTGGGCGCAAGGCGGGGCGCAAGGCGGGGTGCACCCTGGACAGGTTATCAGTCCATCGCAGGGCCACACAAACAACTACTCACAGCTAAGGACAATTTAAGGCAACCAATCAACCTAGCCTGCATGTTTTTGGATGCCTGCATGTTTTTGGATGGCGGGAGGAAGCCGGAGCACCTGGAGAGAACCTGCAAACTCCACATAGAAAGGCCGGGGCAACCGGGGTTTGAACCCACGCCCTTCTTGCTGTGAGGCGACAGTGCTAACCACTGCACCACCGTGCAGGATTAACAGCAAATTAATTAACAGCACATTATCAGCCCCAATGCCACTGCTCTTTATTCTGGATTTGTTGTACCTAAATAAAAGGTTTGTCACAGCTAAATTAGATGATTGTGAGAGTCAATTTTTTTTCATTAATGCTAAAGTAGTTGCCTTTATATCCAAAAGTCTTTGAGGATGAACCAAAAAATGGCAATGTGTTGATGATCACTATTGAATGTTCATTCATTGTAGATACTGATAATGAACTTCAGGATGTAGCCATTCACAAATACTGTGCAGTATGTAGCCTAAGTAACAGTCATTGTCTTATAGCTGACTTAGACCATTTAACTGGTCACCTTAGCCATCATTGCAACAATTGCCCACCCTGAGAGATTTGTCAGGAGCCACCACTTGTATACAGCTACCCTACTAATTAACTAGCTTACAGAACCATTTATTGATCTACCAATTAGGGCCCGTATTTTTTAAGCTTCTCAGAATTACTCACTGCTAAGAATTGACTTAAAGAGTAAAAAAATTCTTAGCTCAAAGCTGCGCTTAAAAGTTAGTTATCAAGCATCTCAGTCCTAATTTAAGTGAAATGTAGGACTAAATCTTGAGTGATTCACGACACTTTGCTGTACCGCACATTTTGGATGACGATGTAGGCAAGGACCAATAACAAAATAGATTTCCTTATTAAAGAATATTTTCAGATAAATTCACATTAAATGGTGAAATGCCTAAGAGGAGTTTACGTTCAACAAATGTTTAACAATAAAGAATTTTCAAGAGAATACATTATGATATACACATTGGAAATGAAAGATTAAAATAAAGTTTATCTTTATATGAGCGCCATCAATTGCTACTCCTGCTAAACCTTCTACTCCTGGAAAGCCGGCTATTTTTATGAATTATGTTTCCTTCTGTTGGATTACGATGGGTGTTGTTGGGAAGTCGATGAAACGCGTGGCAGTGAGTGGAGGTGTAAGTGCCATAATTGTTTCCATGACAATTCGGCTTATTGAAGGTTGGTGATGTCCTCAAATCATCAGCATTGCATTGCTACATTTGTCCTGTGGCAAAGAAACGAAGTGTCAAAATCACCTTCAATTCTATTGAAAACGCATTGCTGCATAAAGTCTGTGCTGAGAAGACGTCCCTCACCAACTCGCTGACAAAAATGATGCCTGCTCTGTCCAAACGGTACTGTATAAATAACTGAGCGTCATCATAAATTCAAAAATAATAATAATTAATAATAATAATAATTTGTGCATGTCTCTGTCTCCACAGCACCATCACAAGCCCCTACTGGCAGCTCATAACCACTTGAGAGACCTCTGAAGCTGTCTTAAATAACTGGGAGAGTACGAGTAATTCTTAGCTTAAAGAAATTTGATAACTTGCTTTTATACTTAAGTTTGAAAGTAGGAGTACATTTCATGAATTCCTAGCACTTGAGACTAAAATGGCACTTGATAAATACAGGCCCTGATGTAACCACCATGATTGTTGCCAGCCCATGTATCTACTTCACTTCCACTGAACCTATCCCACTCATCACTGTGCTTCATTTATCCACCTCCTCAGATATCTGAGGAGGTGCTCCGATTGGGACTTGAACTTCGAGTTCACCTAGTTGCTAAGTGGTCTTCTTAACCCCTACTTTATCCCGTGCATTATCCAGCCGCTGTGAACCAATTCAGACTACAAAAGAAGCTAATATCACTGCAAAGTATTTATACTATCCACTCTACAACACAGACCACCATCAATCTGACAAGAAATCAGTTATGTAGACAGCGGTGGGTGTCTTTGAAGCACATCAGTAATCGAAGCTGGCAGCTGTAGTGATAGGAAGCATAAAGTAGAGCAGAGTGCATGGTAGGGTCAGTCATGCCCTCTAGGAGCAGACACATGAGATAATGTGGCACTTTGTAAAACAAGCCTATAATTACATCAGTCCAGACGCTGAATTTAAATGGATTATTCTCTTTTGTAGCTTATTTGCAGTTGCTAGCATTTTGTCTCAATCAGCTTAAGAAACATTTCTGAAATTCAGCTATTTCTTCTATTTTTATTATGATCAGATAAAAACAAGTCTAGAGATAATATAAAACAAGTGATCCTTTATCTAGGGTGCATCATTTTCAGTCTAAAAACCTTTCTTTTATATATTCTGCCCACAATATAGGTTGAAGTATACTTTAAAGTCAAATAACAGGGCATGATTGCTTGTGAGTGTGTAGCATAAGTGGTGCATTGGAGCAAGTAATGGGAGACAATGACTGAAGAAATGGGTGACTCCTCAAAAGTCACCTTGAGTGAATAGAACTCATCATTCATATGCCAAACACACACACACACACACACACACACACTTGCAGCCTCTCCACAACCAACCAAGGTCTTTGTCAACATTAGGGACACCGAGCATGTTGTGCTGTGCCTGGTGATATTCATCAGCCACGTCTTCTACCAAATCTGCCTACATCATTGCTAAAGATGACAATGCCGACAGTCACTTACTGTGTGGCTCCACTGCTTCCTGGTGCTGCAGTTTAAGTTCCATGTTTAATGTGATGTATATGTGTGCCTCACATTTTCAGGCCATTTACATTTTGACTTGGAATTGAAAAGGGTGTGACCTCTTGACTAAGACTTGTTAAATGCAGCCATTCACAATCTGAGGTCTGTAAATGTATTCTGACATATGTGTTCACTAGGGGTGCAAAACCAAACCGCAAAACCCCCCGAATTGTTCAATAAACAAACCACGGCTCGGTTTTTACATGTAATCCGCAATTTTTGGTTCTGTATTGACTGGACTGTACAGACTGCCATTCTCAAGAGTGCTTTAGGCAACACCAGCTAAACGGTGCCCTCTGTAGGTTGGCTGTTACGACAGGCAGTATCAGTACAGGTTCCACAAAAAAACAAAAACATTTTGCAACAACCCAACACCCTTTGCCCTTCCCCTTCACCGGAGAGTACCTGTCCAACTGTCAATATATCGATGACAAGTCACGTAACGTTACTGGAAAAAAAAGGAGAGAGGAATATCATACCGATGCTAATGAAACGCAAGAATATTTGTGGAGGAGATGGCGCGTGGAGGCGAAAACGTATGAGGATGCACCATTGTCTTTTAAGTGACCTGTGTGGGAGCATTTTCGATTTAGCGTTGACTACAATAGCGATGGAACGAAGGTCGTCACTAAAACGGAGACCATCTGTGAGCATTCCTTGACACATGTAAAGTATGCTAATGGTAATACATCTAACATAATGGCGCATCTACGCCGGCATCCCCCAAACATATCCCTGGCCGAAACGAGAAAAGAGTCGGACTCGACAGGAAAGAAACAACAAACTCTCCTTCCCACTGCCTTTCAAAAGACATTTCAGACAAATTCAGAAAAACTAAAGCTGTTGGGGTGTTCATAGCTAAAGATTTACAGCCATTTTCAGTTCTTACTGATGCGGGATTTTGCCATTTGGTGAAAAAGCTTGAGCCACGTTACAATTTGCCTTCCCGAACGCACTTCACTAACAGAGTAATTCCTGAGCTCTATGAACAGACACGTGTGGGAATTGAGAACCAACTGCTAACACAGCTCTTACCAGCGATCTTTGGACCTCCAGTGCAACTGAGAGTTATCTGACCGTGAGTGTTCATTATATTTTGAACTGAGAGAGATGAAAAGTGCATTGTTACAAACACGTCCCCTTTATGAGAGCCATACAAGCACACACTTAGCTGATGAATTGACAACTGCAGTGAATGAGTGGAAACTGGCTAGGTCCAACATAACAATCCCAGTCACCACAGACAATGCACAGAACATTGTAAATGCTATCAAAGAAGTTGATGGACTTGGGCCACAGATTGGATGTTTTGCCCACGTTCTAAACCTTGCAGCTAAGAGGGCAGTCTCACTCAATGCAGTGTCCCGCCTTCTTGGGAAGGTCAGAAAAGTGGTAACATCTTTCCACAAAAGTACCACAGCTCACCATGTTTTGTCAACCAAGCAGGAGATGCTAGAAATACCAAGACATAAGCTTATCCATGATGTCTCAACTAAAATCCCTGCCTTTCCTGGATGATGCCTCTTGCCTCCATGTCTACACGGATCTCACAACTCACATTCTAGAGAATGAACAACAGGGATTGTTTATATTTTTGTGTATGATGAGTAGATGGCAGTTTTTGTTTGTTATTTAGCCAAATGCTTTTTCTTTGTTGTTAAACATGTCAAACTAATAAATTATGTGTAATTTATTTTTTCTGTTAGGGACAATGCAGTGAAGTAGGGGGAGCTGGGCCTTCCACAGAAGCACAGGAAAAATCCTCATCACCTCCCATGAAGAAGACGGCTATGGCAGAGCTATCCTCATGTTGCAAAACTTGCACAACACCATCTCTGTGTCCCTGCAACGTCTGTACCAAGTGAAAGAGTTGTTTCAACTGCGGGGACATTGTAAGTGCAAGCAGATCTCGTCTTGCCGCAGAGAAAAATTTCAGCTACACTGAAAGTATTTTAGCTTTAAATAGCTGCAGTAACATAACATTTTGATTTCATATTATCACATGTTTGTATGTAAGACAATGTTATTCTTGCAGAGAAAATACAGAGAGAACACTGAAACTGTCATGTTTTTTGTCTTCCTGATGTGCTGAACGAACCGAACCGAAACCGTGACCCACAAACTGCAATACAAACCGAACCGTGGGCTTGTTGAACCGTTGCACCACTACTGTTCACATGGTGAGTTAAGTGATCTAATTGCATTACTTTTTGAAGGTTAGTGGTTCAGGTGTGAGATTTTTTATTAGTCATTTATATTTTTGTGTTTACCTAAGTATTGCCCATGTTGGTTTTAAATGTTAAAATAAATATAAATCATACCATGTATCCTGTCCGGATACTACTTAAAGTCTTTGACATGCAAGACACACTTTTGAAACGTGTGAAAAGCAGCATTCAGACTGTAATTATGTTGCTCGTTTTCAGCACCAGTTCTTTTTAAACTTAAATCTGTCAGATGGATTTAAACCTGGAAACAGTAAACTAAACTTTGACTTAAATGCTCATACTTGGGCTTGAACTAAACTTAAATGTAAAGTGTTCTGTTAACTGAAACTAAGACTAAAATGTTAATGCTTTTTTTGACAGTTTAGTTGCAGAGAACTTAAAATTATAAATAAGGATAACGTTGATTGAATGTGACTAAAACTCACGTGGACCTTAGGAAAAAGACAAAATCAAAAAATACCTGATAAAATTAATACTAACGCTAATTGTAACAGTAGCACAAGTAGAAAAGAGTCATAAAACTGGCCTTGTCAGTTATATTGCAAGATCCACAGTTTGCTAAGCCGTAGATGCAAAAAGCCCTGACTGTTTTGAATTGAGAAAAGCTTCCATTTCCTTCATTTTGCTTATGCATTCATCTGTTCATTTGTAAAATAATTTGTTCTTTCAAAAGTTCCACTGTCTTGCTTTGAGGGAAGACGTGTGTGGGTTGAGAACAGTCAAAAAGAGATGTTAAAAATATGTCAAAATATGATTTATTTTTAAGACTTGGAGATAGCTGCAGCAAAAGAATTCTCAACACAATGTCCTCTTGTTGTTTCTGAATCTTTGACTTAATCAAATTTTGTTCACTTGACTTAAAATTGAAATATGATAGAGTTTACACTTTTTTTTTGCTGCTGTTTTACTTATTTGTCTGCTCTA
This sequence comes from Micropterus dolomieu, assembly GCF_021292245.1. Taxonomy (NCBI): domain Eukaryota; kingdom Metazoa; phylum Chordata; class Actinopteri; order Centrarchiformes; family Centrarchidae; genus Micropterus; species Micropterus dolomieu. The sequence goes on from NC_060154.1 coordinate 30,255,329, forward strand.
AATCATCTGAATACAAATCATAAGTGACTCTCCAGTTGTGTCTTTTCCTTAAGTCTGTTTGTTTGGTTACACAACACAAGAGCTAATAAAATAGTGCATTCCCAACAGTGCCATGGCAACGCTCAATTGTCAACCTATAAACCACTAAATTTCAATGAGCCCATGAAATAACAGCCTGATATAAATCCCTATGACATGAGAACTCACGTGACAGCCTACAGCTCCACCTTCCTGTTTGTCTATTTGCGGGACAAGCATTCCAACTAATCAACTAATCAGTTCACTGTGCCTAATTTTACATATACTGTATCTCACTCTAAATTTAAAAAGTCAACTTTGTACAGGAAACGCACAGACTTGGCAACTGAGATTGTTAAAAATATTGTCACTTCCACTCTAACATGCATCCATAATCTACGCCTATGCATAATGGTCATAAGAGGTGGTCTTCTATAATATATGGTGGGCTTAATGGTAGCCATATGGTGGCATGTTTTTTCAGAAACACCAAGAAAGTGGATCTTTTGTTGAAAATGTTTTAGTCAACTACATTTTAAAAACTCAACAGTCTTTCCACAACAATGTCCATTGCTCTGGATAACAGTTTTTAGTTAAACTACTTTCTGCTGAAATAGTCCCTATGAGAGCTCCTGACAGCTAGGTATTAGCATTCTTACTTGTGCACCTCAAGATGGAAGTTGCATTTTGATTCATTTGTAAGTCACCCGCCCCCCCCTGTATTAGCATGTGAGGTCTTCTGCTAACTAACTACTGAAATCTGGTACTGGTAATGTGGCAAACAGGTGACGGGACTCATGTGGTGCAGTCATTTATCTACTGTACCCCTCAAATCTCTAACCCACCATGTTTTTCATGATTTGAGCTTTAATAGCACAGATGCATGCACTGCTAGAGGCAATGGGTCAAACCACATCCCCCCTGAGCTCTATTAAAAGGTCCTGCTTTTCCAATTCTGCTATTATTACTCTGGAAAACAATTAACTACAGGAGGCTATGAATATGTGTGATTGCAATGAAAGCATCAGTGCCTTATTCCTGCATGTGTTTAAGTTTGCCCTTAATGTAAACATTCACCATGAGGCTATATAACCCCAGCCTCAACACCATCCGAAGAAGTTCCCTTCAGGCTGGCATTAAACCCCTCCATGTTCTGATAGAGCTATTCAACAAGCTCCAGTGAAAGACTGGGTTTGTGTGGGAAGCTCTGAAGTGTATAAATGAATGAGTTGCCCTGGAACCAGCAGGAACTTCTCCCAGGTTGTTGCTGTATTATCGGTGGTGTATTTCTCTTAGAGGTTAGAACCATGGAATCGGCCAAAAACACAACATCAAATCAAAAGCATCCACCCAGCATGCTACTATTAACCTCCATAAGATCACTCTAACAACCTTCCTCATCAACAGCTCTTCAGCTTTGCTTATCAAAAATGCAGCAGCGACAGACACTGGTGCCGCTTCTATTCAACACAAGGCTTTGCTTCTTGTTATTCATCCTCATTGCCTAATAGAAGGTCGGTTTCAGAAAGCACAACAGGTGTCCCACTCAGACACACATACACACTTAGTCTAAGACTGCTGGCTGCGGTCCACTGATTCCTCGGTGAGCGACATGCATCATTAACAGCTTTTAAACTGCAGAGGCGTACTGCCTTCAGGATCTTCTAACAGGCCGTCCGTCTCCCCCTCCTTACAACATCCCACCCACTACACACACTCTTTAAAGTGTTACTAAAGAGGCTTAACAGCCCATTCCAAAAAGCCTGCATGGGGCATTTGTACTCCATAAAGAAATGCTATAAGCTACAAATGGTACCTCACTGAGTGCCCTTATGGAGCTTCCACCAGTTGATGTGCTGAGATGGTTAAGGGCAGCCGCAGGTGAGTGAAAGTGTTTTCTCTACAACGTACTTGTTTTCCAATAATTGTTCAAAGAGGTGTAAGAACTGTGTAAAAGCAGAGGCTTGTTACAACTTATGAAAGCATACAAATATACATGCTTTAAAGTGTTCAGGATGTGGATATGTCAGGGTGGGATGACAGATCTGAAGGGGTTGTACTGTGCAGGTCTTTTCTTTGAGGCGACTGCATTAGCAGGCTGATAGAAGGTAATCCTTAATGAAAAGAAAAAAATGTTTCTCGTGGTTTTCAGCATTTGGCTGCTTCAGCAAGCATACTTTACATTTGTCAAGTACAAGTATCCTTGTAATATGCCACTAAAACATCACACAATAACGTATAGACTGCCTCGTTTCCGACAACAGAGCTTTGACTAAAGTGCCAGCCTTTTCTGCTGATGTGATATGGGTGCATTGAGCTGCAGCATGCTGAGGATGTGTTGTTATGGTAGAGACTGATGGCTGTAGTAGGTATTGTGTCATGTACATCCATATATATTACTGTTAGCGTCATGGAGCTGAAGTGAAATCCTCATAACAGCCCTGGAATTCAGTCCAGAAGATTAAACATGCCTTAAAGCGATTAGAAAACTGTTTGGTAGGCACAAACCGATAAAAGAGGAGAATACTTTGAGGCGCAATCTAAAATGGCTTCACAATTCACAGCAATGTATTGCACAGTAAAATGAATGGCTGTGATAAGAGGAAATTGACATATGTTGTTAACAGTTTGAAAGACCTACAGAAGGCAGACATTATGCATTGTGTACAAATTTGAAATCCTGTGATATTTGTCCGATGAATGTTCAGGTACAAATATTTTAACGGAATATTCTGCTGTTTTTCGTAGTATTCACGGATCGAAATTAAAACTTAAAGCTTTAATTTAATTTATGCTTTCCAATGGCGGTAAACAATATTACTGCTAGTACGGGTGTATAATAATATAAATTCTCTTGCGTAGGAATAACAGCTTACAATAATTACAAAAGTCTTTACGCAGCGCCACAAAGAAAATAATGAAATATCCACTAACTAAATTCCGAAACCCTAAAAAACAAACCGACATTTCTTCCCAAAATTACAGAATAAAATAATCGCAGCAAACATACGACAGCAAAAAGGTGTAGTGTGTCTTTAATTCCCTGCCTTTGTGGCGGCGGCAGCAATAGCGAGGGCATCCCAGGCGAACCACAAAGCCAAGGGTTAAAGACGATACCATGCTGACTCTCTCTAAAAGACATGCCACGCCATTTTCCCAGCTCTTTATTTCGCCGTCATCGCAAACCAGCTCCAACTTCCTGCCCGCTTGCATGCCATTCAAGGACAAGGATGAAAGAAGCAGGGGGGTAAAAATGGAGGAATCAGTGTTTCAACAACATTAAGGGAAGGTCATTGTCTGTGGGCTTACCCTGGGAGAGACGCAGAGGGCCTGAACCTGCCAGAACCTATCCACGGCGACCGGGAGCGGGACCTGCGAGAGACCACAACAACAAAGACAGTTTGTGACAAAGCTGAGGCGCCGCAGTCCGAGAGGAGTAAAATCAAATGTGACATTTTTCATTTATTTGTAAATGCCTCCTTGGCGGCACACTCACTCGAAACGACAGTTGGGCTCTTACCAAGTTAAGGGGAGCTGATGGTGGAATAGAGGGATCCTGACAGAGGTTGTAATGAGATGCCGCATTAGGGCCGCTCTCTCATCCACTCTCCCCTCTCTCGCCCAGGAGCACGCCCTTCACTTCCAATCTACTACCCCAACCATTTGGAAACAGTTAACCCTATGAAAAACTACTCTAAACCTCTTTGGCGCTCGGAAAAAAACCTTCTTTGTGGGTTTATTTTGTCAGCAATGCCTTTGATGCTACAAATGCCTTTGTCAAAAGGATTTTGGAGCATTTGGAGCCTTGGGAAGGCTGGAAAATGATTCACAATACCTGTCCGTAAAATAGGAATAGGAGCATTGTCTGAAGCTGTAAAGCACTGAATTGCATTAGACTGGAAGGTAACGAAGTACATGTATTCATGTACTCCAGTACAATTTTTAGGTACTTTTACTTTGCTTAAGAATACCCATTTTATGCTAGTTAACGTAACTCTACTTGATTACATTTTAAAGGTAAATTTTCTACTTTTTAGTCCTATGGCTGCTTATTACATTTCCAAACTAACCAGCGGTTCCTATCATTTTTTGACTTATAACCTCTTATAAGAAAGAATCAGATGTGAATGAACTGTAAGAAGTTCTACCAAAGAGTGGTTCCCTCTCTAAACTTCCCCAATGGTTTCATTTAATTGTTTGAGACAAAATTTCGAAACCAAAGATTACAGAATTGAATATCGTTTTCTGTGGCAAATGTTACTTTTTCCCTTTTTCCATTCCATCCATTAATCATTTCATGACACCTCAGATTAATCTTGCAACTTTTTGGTGGGGTCCTAACCCAGAGATGGGCACACACAGTAACACGAAGCTTTACTTGACACTTGGCCCTTAAAAAGACTTGAGACTTGGGACTAGCTTGCTACTAGCTAAAGGAGGTTAACTTCGTTAGTTTGGTGTTTGCTGAGTATTTTGAAAAGATGAGTGAGTGTTTGCAAAATTGCTTTGCCATGACTATAAAAATGTCGGGTAACGCAATCGTCCATGTTCTGCTGCCACCATCTGCTTGCTAATGTTAAACCATGACAAAGACCACGATAATTGTTAATGTTGGCTACAGGCAGGTTTATTGTTTACCACATAACATTACAGGCTTATTAGGTTAATATTACACTGGGTTTGAGAGGATGTGTTTTTTCATAGTAGATATAAGCTGTTATTACTTAGAATCCCAGGGCAAGTATACAATATGGTTGTAGACTTAGCTGTTGTTGAAAAAATAGGTTATAGTTATTATTGCATGCCTGAGAATGTTAGCAATGTTTTCCAGTTAGTCTATAGGCCTATCCATTTTAACCAATACTTGATCTATACTGTAGCTGTATGGTCATGTTACAAGGCAAAATACAGTTATTTATTTTAAAGAAAGCTTTCATTGCCAGTTTTTGTTCAGTTTGTATTGCAATAGCCTGTTTAAAGTGAACATATACCAAACAACTAATCAATGCTGATACTGTATGTTAATAGATAAAGGAGTGATGATGATACAGTACATGCTTTGAGTTCCATAGATGGCTTCAGCCGGCAGATGCAAACTGGCTGCAGTGGCTGCAACTTATTCCTTCGGGGCAATTGTGCCTGTCAAGATGATGTCCACAAAAAGTGCTTATTTTTGCCACCCACAGGGTCAGACGGTTATACCAGTTGTCTGACAACATCATGGAAAGGATCCCTACAAGTAAAACCTGGTAAAAACTTCTTGTTTCTAACCAGAAACAGAAGTCTCGCTCAAGGACAATTCTTGCTCTGAAATCTTGTGAGAGAAGTTGCAGGAAGGTGCAGGAAGAATATAGTGGATACCTGAGCAAATCTCTGTTGTCAGACACCTGGCAGAACAGTCTGAGCCTGTCAGTGGCAAAAATAAGCTCTTATAGTGGACATAATCTTGACGGGCGCAATTGCCCTGGAGGAATAAGTTGCAGCTACTGCAGCTGGCTGAAGTCATTCAGCACAGATTACAAAACCTTTTGTACCTACTAGTCATTTCAGGCCTAGGTTTAAAATGATCGAAGAGTTAGGCCTGGGATGCTCACAAGTGTGAAAATAGGGCCCAGGTTTAAAAATATGGAAATGATCCTTTAACAGTTTATGAAGTAGCTAAATCTAGCTCCAAATCCAGCTACACTAGTAAGATGCTGCTTACATATTGATGCATAATTATTGACAAACCATAATGTCATTTGTCAGTCACATGGCAAACTTTACAATTTTTAATTTTGATACTTAACATTACATTACCTAAGTAAAGCATCAGTGAGTACTTATTCCCTCACTGGTAAATTGTATATTTTGCTATATACCGCATCATAACATGTTAAAATATTATACAGTATCTAAGTGGAAGATTTACAACAAATAGTTACAGTAGCCCTACCAAGGTCCTTAACATCTGACAAGCTGGAAATACAAAACACATTATTTAAAATGATTGAACAACCATTAAAAGTAATGATTGAGTCATAATTTCCGCCCACAACTGGGTCAAGCTGGAAAGGCGTCTCTGTGGAGGAGCTTACAAAGAAAATGAACTATTACCCCCTACAAGTAGTGCCCTCTAAACTGTCCTCACAGATTGAGAGTGTGCTATATAGTGGCCAATGAGTTATGTACTTCATTAAGCTCAAGCAATTTCCCTCCGAGATATCACGTCGCCTTCAATCCATCCAAGCAGCTATGAGCTATATTTAGCTCTCTGGACCACAATGCCACAGCTCTTAATAATGTACGTAAAGGTGTTTGGTTGGGGCCAATTTGTACAAGGTGTCATTAAATTAGAAGGAAAGATTGTGGCCTCTACTAAACAAACTCATGTGGATTAAAATCTGCAGTTTTTCAGTGGCAACTAATTCATCATCTTTACTTATTTCATTTATTCCTAATAATTCTACTGCTGTAATTAGATGTGTCCAAGATTCCAAGATACTGTATTTAAATGTAAATTATAGTTAAATGAACTGTAAACAGTTCATTTAACATAATCTATTTAATTATGTAAAGTTGTTGTGTTCTTGTGAAACCAACCAACCTCCCTATAATACTGATATGTAAAAAGTCGGACAAGTATTGTTTTAGAACATGGGTATACAGTAAGTCCTTTAAGCTGCACAAGTCAGTATTTTTACATTAACTGTGGAAATCAAATGGTAATGTGAAAGAAGTCCTTTGTTGTGATGCAGCCACAGAGAACTGTCTCCCAACTCAGTTCTACGGCTCTAGCGTTTAAAAATTCAGCTCACTGTTTTGGTTTCACACTCTGCAACTTTACTGGTTTAGTCCAGTCTCACCGTTCTCATCAGCTGCAGAAGGCAACTGTTCTCATCAAAAAAGCTCTAATGAACCCCAGTACATTGACCAGCCCAGCACCAAATGGCAAAGTTAGGGCCTCGCTAACAGTGTAGCATGTAGCAGCTAAAAAAAGATGTTTCCCTCAGGAGTTAGTGGCCTTATCCTTTATAAGGCTATTTTTGTCAGTAGCCAAAAAAATGTGGACAAAAAAAGCCCACTTGACTGTGCTGAAAACAAATACAGTGGTTTCCAAATCTCTATGGCCAATTCATTTCTGTGTAATGTGAATGGGGTTGCTCATACTGACAAACACACAGAGAATTATCATGCAATTCTGCACTTCCCATTAGCTCTAAAACTGTGGATATTCAGGAGGAGCTAAACAACGCTTTCCACACACAACACATAGACTGTTCCTACACATGATAAATTACATATTTTATATGCATAGTTTATATACACTCTGCTCTTTTCAACATGAGCATGTCATCATTGTCAAATAAGAAACAAAGCCCACTGTATATACTGTATATAGTTTTATACAAAATAACCTATTAAATTAGTAATTCTGTATTTATTCCAGCATTCTTTGCATTCTGCATTTATTATTTAAAAATTTCATTGTTTATATATATACTGTTGCACCTATTTTCATGTACATAATAGTTAAATGTTTATATTTTCCCAGCTTTCTTGTCGTTGTTTTTAGATGTATGTCTAGTTCTGTGTAAGTACATTGACAGCAACAAAAACTGAGTAAAATTCCTTGTAGGTGTACACCAATTTAATAAAGATTGTGATTCAGATTGATGATGTGGCGTATACAGTATACACCCCAACAGGTGTCACTTATGGTGCCAGTCTAGCCAGAATAACTGAAAATATCTGTATGTGAAGAGCCTTCAGGGATTCAAATTTTAACATAATTTAATTAAAGCCACTATGTGTAAAAATTTGTAAGGGATAATAGCACAAATTATTTTGATGGCAAACACTTTTGTTTATAAAAAGAAAATTAGACAGACTCAGTGAGCATTTGTGCAATTTGCTTTCAGCCCATCCATTCTCACCTGCTGTCAGTGCCGTTTATGATCCTACCACAGGGTGTGCCAAATTCAAACTTTTTCCGAGCCTCCATATAGTCTTCTTTAAGATAATTTATTGCATCAGTATGGCATACTCTATCAGACTAGTAATGAACCATTAACTTTTAAACACTTTTGTAAAAATATTAACTGGTTGTAGGAAAAGTTATTTGGGGTAGATATTTCTGTTCTAAAAGGGCACCATGCATATGCCCAAAATCTTTCAAGATGTCCTACACATAAACTTTTATTAAAAGGGAAGATATATGAACTTCTCAACTTGAAGGCATAAATTGTTTGCTTTGCTCTTACGTAACTAAAATGAGACAGCCACAGTGTGTGGATGGTACAAGTGTCAGAACCACTAGATGACTGTAAAATGTACATTACACCCCTGTAAAGTGGCTGTCCATCAGGATCTGGGACTTCCAGGCAACATGCCAATTGAGACATTAACATATTATCCACCACTGAAATTACACCTATGTCAACATCCATAGGAAACCATTATTAAAGCTTGGCAGATGTGGTGACTATAAGCAACACTCACAGATGTCTCAGTCAGAGCAATTGAATAAAAATAGCCTTGAAATAGCCTGTAACCATGCATTAAGCTCCCCACTGTGGGGGTACTAAGTGGTTATTTTTATGAGCATTTTGACATCCTGACTTTCAATTTAATGCTTTGACAGTTTGAGTAAGTGGGGGAATGAGGAGACATGCTCACAGTTTGCCTTTTCCATTACAATTTAAATACATACAGTATACCTGTAACATTGGCATTAGTGGAGCTTGACATCAGGTAATGAACAAAAGAATTAGGAAAAGATGCTTTACAAAATACTGCCTATAACTTGGTCACACATTCACCCGAAGTGTGGGTGGATAGATGGATCCTTTATTTATCCCCAGGGGGAAATTCTCAATGTGGATGTCTTGATTTCAGGTGTGCCGGGTGGCAACATATAATAGCAAGGTTTGATCCAGAAGGGGCTATTGTGACAGAGATCGTGATGATGGTTACCCTTCAATGCCCAAAGATTTAAGAGCATAAATGCTTACACTGTCATATTAGCCAAACTACAAAATGAAATGTGTTAAATTAAAAATGTTTGCTGATATAAATATGAATCACGAAGTGGTGTCTGCAATTACGTTAACAGAATAGTGAGTCTGATGGTCAATAAATGATCTAGTGTTAGCTATCTGCATGTCATTTTAAAGCCCCAGAAGTCTAGCTAGGTAGCAATCGAGTAAGTCGAGTCCGCTAATGCTAGCGTATTGTAGCAAAAGTCAAAATCCTTGAAAACTACTTTCATCAATATTGATTACATCAATATTTCAAGCTTGTCACCTTATTCGGGATCTCCAGAGCACTTACAGCGGAGCAGCAGCTTTTCCTGTCAGTCTGTGTAACCAGCTTATAACATTAGCTAAGCAGCAAAACGGCTGCTAGCAAGACCTTGTCTTTCTGACATATTGAGCTTTAATTGCCAGCATGTCACTACAGTCATTAGTACTATAAACCAGTCATCACTTAATACCATGCGGCTTTTGAATTTAATGAAAACACCATCAAATGTTCCCAGTTTTTTAGATACAGATGGACTTTGAAGTTTTTTAAAGTTCCAATTAAATACAGTAAAATATAAAAATATCTGTCAGTGGTACAGCTGCTAAAACAGTATGTTTTATTTCCTCAAACATGTTAAGAGAGCGAAAGGGTCCTTTGATATCAATTTCACTTTCAATCAGGCTTGACAGATAAGGAAATGAAAGATTATCTCAGTTTTCGGTAATGTATGCACACATGGAATAATGATAAAATAGAGTCTCTGAATCTACAAAAGTGTCCTAACTTTTTTAATTTGTAAAGTAATGTAATGTAGTCCCTGCCACAGGTTTAAATGAGATCTGTAAAATAAGCATGCTTACTTCTGTCTTGTAATAACATTGCAACAGGAAATAATAACTTTTTTAGAAGCTGCCTGAATTACAAATTCTAACAATTCTTACAAACCTGAATTACCTGATATTAGTCTCCATATAGCATAGGAGGGTGCATACCTGCCCTTGCAATGCTTACATTATGGAATCTAAGCTCAATTAAGCTTTCACCTCAATTATTGCGCTGTTTCATCTTCAGTTAAGAAAATGTAGGTTCAATATCCCACCAGACTTAACTAACGGCGAGTGACCTTGCCTGACACAGTGTTAAATGGACCGGCAAGAATGTTTTTTGTGGGTATAAGAGGAAAGGCTGGCTGTTAAAAGTCAACCATTTCTCTATGTCATTGATGCCTGACAGGCTGTAATTTTCATTCTTTCACTCCAGCGGAGCCTACTCAGCTGGAGATTATGGAGATGATGGTTTGGATTTTTAAGCACCATCTTCATTCCATTTTAAATCTCTATAATGTCTGAGCATAAATAAAAACAGATGCCTTTTATAAAACAGCTAGGCAGTGGAGCTGAATAACACTGTGCTTCAGTGAGCTCACATTTATTACTGTCGTTCAGTGAACACTTCCTCTAGTCAATGTCAATCTACATGTCAATGGAAATCCCATTTGATGAATGGCTCTAGGAGAGTCTGGATTGAAAATCTTGGTTAGAACATTAATTTTCTAATTTCCTTGTCAGTGTCAATTTTGCTATTCATTCTGTCAATAATACTTTATTGTTCAGGTGCAAAGGCCATTTAAGATTTGCCTGCATTAACAGACTATTGGCAAGCACAACTGCTGTCAATAGGGAAAAGAGGTTTAATTAGAGCACCAAAATCAGTTAATCAGTACTAGTAATGCAGATTAGTTTCATTTGCTGGAGATGGGGGGTGATAGTTACAGTGACCTGCTCCGCTTGAGTGGCAGAGGGAGGAGGATCAACATGAGGGAGTGTGTCAGTGGTCACCCCTACATTAAATGCAGCTCCTTCAAACTTCGCTACACTTCTTTTTTTCCCTGCTTTATTGCCGAAACACGTGTAACCTCTATATACAGTCACTGGAAAATAAAGACAGGATCTTTGAATTAAAGAGCAGTGGACCACGATCCACATGGCCGAATCAACTGGACCAGGTACCATGGCGGGTGCGGTGATCGCTCAGAGGAGATGAAAGAGAGCCATGAAAGAAGCCATGCTGGCCCAGCTTTGACTTAAGGTCCAGTCTAGACAAAATGGGACTAAGGTTGGCTAAGCAACGTTAATCTGAGACTGCTGTGCCCACATCTTCACAGAGACCTGCCCCATCAAATTCCCAGATCAAGCACTCGGCGGGTGGTCCGTGTTCTGTTCTCTCCGGCAAGATTAGAGGAGGGGAACCCTTACATCGATGAGGCTTGGTACTCAAACACAGTCAAGATGGAGACTGTTTCCCAAATGTCAAACTTTTTTTATTGTTAAAATTAAACCATATTATCATCCTATTGCTGCTGTTTATTTTCTCCCCAGATGCAAATTCAAAAAATGCACTGCAGAATGTCCGGGGTGAACACATGTATGTATATAGCTTATGTATATAAATAACTGTATACAGGGCAGTTTTTTATATTATATTATATGTTATAAGATTTTCATTTACAAATAATTATATGCTAACTTCTATGTGTGTACCATGAAGGGACTACAAATTTTGTTTTGTTGTACAACCTTGTGCTGAATAGTGACAAATAAACAGCCTTGTACCTTGTACCTTGAAATGAAGCAGAGGGTTGGAATCATCTCCCTGTCTCTTTGGATGAGGATGTCTCCAACTGGCAAAGTCATGGCTTTCACTGTCCTCCTTGCGGCAAGGTCAGATCATTACTGCTTTTCAGCTCACAGGCCCTGGAATGATGGCCCAAGTCTTCTTTGTTGTTGTTGCAAGCTTGTATGTAGCTCTAACTGTTCTCAAGCCAACACAAAGGTCTAGAATGTGCTGTATCTCTGCTGTAAATATGGACGAGATCAGGTAGTCAGCATAATGATTGCAAAGTAGTAGTTGCTGAGGATAACAAGACCGGTAACTTCTCTTTTGGCTCTTTTGACTGTTTATTGCACACACAGAGACAAAAAAAATTTTTTGGCCTTGACCATCCAATGCTGATGTTAGTATGACAGATGCCTTTAAGGGAGAGAATCAACATTACCCTGTGTACAGTGTGGGGATAACTACCCAGTATGTGTTTGTCACCCACTACCAAACAATGTTTGTTAAATTACTTTAGTCCATGTTAGGTCCACTACAGAAGCATTAGACTTAGTGTGTCCACTGAATGAGGCTTTCTGTTCCAGTTGCATCAAGCTTGATCTTTGCTCAGGTACAAATGTCTACTTGAAGAGATTCAGAAGTCATTTTGCTGACATATTTTGTACAGCATACTGAATACCGCAAAACTTTGAGTAATAGCCCGGGGTTTTATTTGCTGACCTGCCTATATTTGGGACAGGCGTCCATATGGGACAGGCCTTTAATTCCTCTTCCACAAAACTGAAATAGGCTACTATGAAACAGTTAATTTATTTCAGAACATTACTTGTATAATAATATTAAATACACATTATTCATTTGATCTAGCTCCGACAGACGGCTTATGCACTTTTATTTTGAAGGCAGCAACATAATGAAAGCAACAAGGCGCATGATGAGAGAAGTCTGGCAGAAGTTAGCAAACAGAGAGCGATGGATTTCACATGACAGGATTCACAACTTGTGAACGAAATTTATGAAAAGCTGTTATTCTTTTGATCGGTGGAACCTTAAAGGCTAAAAGAATATAAATAATCAAGGAATGGACACATTCGGACTTATCGAGCGCTTCAAAGATAGCGAGAGTTGGCACTTTTGTTTTTCCTTTCATCTCTTGTACCATGTGCCGGTAAATCTATATGAATTAGACTTTGGGGCTTGTTGTTTCCGTTAACTGAACTGAACTACTGAATTGTGGAGAATCTAATCGATCTACCATTGTGTAGTTTGTTCATACTAACACATTGATCATACGAATATTTGTATTAACGATCTAACCCCACAGGGTTTAAGATACATCCAAAGAACAGGCGTTTAATGGAGACCTGCGTTTATTTGTCAAAATATGTTCCCACACCAGGCCAGTAAATGGGGTAGTTTGGGACTTGGGTATTAATTGAAGTTTTACGGTATATACTATTGAAGCTTATTTATGATTAAAATGGAAACACATACGTTGTGGGTATACTTTTGTGTAATTTGTTTTAATTACTAAAAGCAGCATGCCATCGCCATTTTGTATCTGTATATTCAATTCAATTCAGTCTCTATAAAACAAAGACAATATCAAATTAAATGTGTTATTAATTATTAATATCATGCCAATTGCCAATTAATATATGCATTTATATACATTCACAAGTGATTTTCACGGTTTATAAATGCAAATATCTCCAACAAAGAATGACTATTTTAAATGGAAAGCAGCTACTTGAGCCTACTCGCAAAATCCCTGGACATCACTAGATACTGTAACGTATACATATACATGATAAAACAAGAAAATTTAGAATTGCAACGTGGAATGAGTTATTTATGATGCTCCTGGTTCAGGTAGCAAAAGTGCTATTACCCCTTCCACGCATAGTGGTCACTACAGTGGACAGCTATTCAAAAGCCATGAATGGGCAGAGGTTCTGATAGTCTAGCTGCGTATCAGCCACTACAGTGGACGCTAGTGTGTCATGCCATACGCTGCCACCCTCTGGTAAGCCGTTGTAGGTGCAACTTAAATTCATCAAAACCAAGATGGCCTACAGACGATCAGAAACGCTGTGCAGCTCAGGTAAATCTTGCCATTCCTCAAATTATAGGAGACCCCTGCAGGTAAATAAAATTTGATAACATCTAGTAACAACTAAGGAGTAATATAATTGTTAAACTTTCCAAGTATTGATTTTATGTTGGGAGGAAATTGCAATTAATCATCTGTCCACTAAATTGTACATTATGCATGCTGGCTATATTTCGAATACAATTAACTACAACTGAGACTTTGTTTTTCTTGAAAATACTTTATGTGCGCTAACTTTTTTGGATGTAAATCAATGGATTTATGTTATTAGAATGTAAAACATGCAGTTTCTGTAACGAAAACAATATTTTGTGCAGATTAGTTACATTATGTAACATTTAGTGTGTTGCGGCAAGTAATAGAAAGGCATTCAGGATAGTGGAGCAAATTCAGAATCAACTGAGGATTATACGAGTGGCAGTGATGATAATTGGCTGCCAGAAATAGGAGGATCCCCAAATGATAGTGGAGCTGAGGGTGCTGAGAAAAAGAGGCTGAGGAGTCAGGAGGGAGGTTCAGCGTTTTTGCATTGCATTAAACTGTATTAGAATATGATGTGACCACATTAGTTTAACAGCCTTTAAAATATAGTTTTCTCATACTATATCATTTTATTCATTGGTTTGTTCATTAAATATTTCTTCAGTTAAAACCTTACGCGCATGCTGTCCACCTTAGTGGACATTTAAAAAACTTGAAAAATGTGTGTTTAAAAAAAGTTTAATTCTATTTTTATTTTGCATGCCTAAAGAGCAATAAAAACAAATCCTGACAGAGGCTGTCATAATTCATGCATGACAGGGTTACTTTTTCCCATAGACAACGTTATGTAAATGCCTTGGATCTGCACAAATTCTTCCCGGTAAAATCATCAAGTACAAAACATTAAGTTAACTTCGCTAGAAATTATATCATATCCAACAGAGCATCTGACATTTCAGCATTTGTTTCTCCTGATCACTTTCTCCAGTACACCGTAATGGCTTTTGGTATGAGAAATGCCCCAGCTACATTCCAAAGACTCATGTGTAGACACCCCGTTGTGTAGTGTTCCAGTATGAGCTGCACCAAATGTTGCTCTTCCTTTCAAGTTAGAAGTTGACAGGGGGGCATTAGCGTCGCTACAACACTAGCTTAACTACATTTCTCAGTAGCTTGGTGGTAGCGCCGCTATTTTCTGAATCAAATTTTATTGACCGAGTAGCGCGGTAGCTTCCACACACGCTACATTTTAAGTAAGTAAGTGACGCCACTGCCACACTTGGCAGAAGCACTTCCTGTGACGGTGACATCACGTACCGATCCTTAGGCCGATGCCTGCGACTTTGCTGTTGGGGAGTAAAGACGCGATTGAGTTTACTTTCTATTGTGATAGTTATTGTAACACCTCTTGTGAGAAGGATCAGGTTCCAGCCTGGACACCTCTTCCTCTAGTGAGGAGGAACTCTCTCTCTCTCCCATTGCCAGGAATGTTTAGGTTGTTTAGGTTGCAATGTTGCCAGAGCACAAATTCACATATAAACAATAAAAAATATATAATGTGATAATTAAGTTACTTTATACAAACAACAATGGTTCTCCGTTTGTTGCTTGAGGAAATACATTTAGCTGCAATGATATGGCAGGAAGTAGTCTGATTTAGCTCTCTCTGCACACGCACTGTTTGGAGCAGGTTTTTAGTCTTTCTTCTATTGCTACTGTGGAATGAAGTTAGTTCAATATAAACTAGGCCTATACTGTGTGTGTGAGTGTGTATGACCTAACTATAAAATGTTAAAAAATTAAAAGTAGCTTCGATGTAACTAAGCTAATTTTGCCACGTTGTTGTAGCTTAGCTTGCTACATTTCACTGGGGGGTAGCTTCTGTGTAGTGAAGCTTCATTTAATGTAGAGTAGCTATTAGCTTAGCTCACTACATTTTCCAAGTAGCTTGCCCAACAGTGGAAGTTGATGCTAGTGCTACTGGAGATGGAACAATGTTGTTACAGGATGGAGAAGATGTAAACATAATTTTTGTTTGTTTATAAGAAAATTCAACAGTGCACCTTCAATGAGCCATTAAAGCCATATGTAAAGGAATGTCTAAAGTGGTTGATTGTTTGCGGGCCTAGATCCAAACAATACCAGAGTGCATGGAGGGGGTGGTCATCCACAGGAACCACAACCACCGCCAGTGGAATGGCACATAACCTCTACACAGCCTGTTTAGCTGTATTTCTTTGTTAGTTTTTTTTATGAACATTCTTTTTCAATCTTTATCAATCTGCCATCGATGCACGGACAGAGACAGTT
Organism: Micropterus dolomieu; assembly: GCF_021292245.1. Lineage (NCBI taxonomy): Eukaryota > Metazoa > Chordata > Actinopteri > Centrarchiformes > Centrarchidae > Micropterus > Micropterus dolomieu. The sequence continues at coordinate 30,271,374 of NC_060154.1, forward strand.
ATCTTCCGACATTGTGGATTCATTCTCATTTCAGAATACAATCTATAGGCTGTCCTTTATAATGCCGTGACTCTGTGGATATCAAGGCAGCTGTCAGGTCGGCAACAGTTGCACTGAAACATTTACCCTGGGCTACATTACTGCTATAATCACTGTTTAAATCAATGTCATCTGTAGGAAGCTGTAACTGATCAATGAACCATCATTTGTAATGTCGCACCGATGGAACATTTCTATAGATATTATGCTGGAGATGATGAGTGAGGATGACTGTGGTGCAACTAAAACAAATAAATCTAACCTAGTTTAAAAGTGAGTTTTTCTATATTAGCTGTTTATAGTCTTAATGTGTTATGACAGCATTTCATTAAATACGAAATGAGCAAGAATTTCTTTTATGTAATATAGACATTTGCAACTTTACAGTCAGTCTGAATATACACATTTTCAACTGCAAAAAAAAAAGAAGAATAGCCTACTGGGTCGGACTGTGACTTTACAATCACATCACTGTTCTTTCTAGAGCTTGGAATATTCTCCCCTCAGATCAAAAGCAGATTCTCATTTTTTAATTGTCACTAAAACAAAAATAATAATCTCACATAGATGTAGTTTTGGTATTGCTGTATTGAATTTTTTTTTGTTTTTATTTATTTTTTGGTGCATTGTGACAATTTTATATATAGGTTACTGGTACTTGTTGTTTCATGCATAGTCATTTCGATATTTTTTTTGCAGTTTCAGTCTCATTGATACTAATTACTGATAGTCAAATGTCCTCATATATCTGAGGTAAGGCAAGTTATTACTTATCCTTTTGAAATAATTACAGGGAACTCACATTTGTAGATATATTTCCTCCGTCCCAGACACAAAAGAGGGGCTGCACTTGAGAGGAATCTGGTTTGTTCCCCCCTCACTGATGTAGACTCAGTGTTGGAGGGCTTCATAACCCATTCCCATTCAAAGCTAATTTGTTTGAATTGATATTCAATGTGGCAGACCCATTTACACACATTCATACACTAATGGCAGAGGCTAAGGTGCCAACTGCTCATCAGAAATAGAAATAAGCATTCACACAGCGATGCAACAGCCATTGGTAAGCAATTTGGGGTCCAGCATCTTGCCCAAGGACACTCTGACATGCAGACTGTAGGATCTAACCACTGATCGGACACCGTGCTTCACCTCCTGAGCCACAACTGCTCCAAGCCGTCCTAGAGTTCCTAGCAAGTCCTCATACTCCCAGACCTGTATTTGACACAGTGAACCACCAGACTGATTGATCCTTTCCACCCTTAAAGGATTAGATGTCTCATGCAGGGCAGTGCAGAGACCTTTGGAAGGGCAGGTGTATGGAGGTAAATCGGTGCCAAAAGCATTGAAAATGGACAGACTAAAAGTCACAGACAGATATTACAACTTGTAAATACATAACATCTACAAATAGATAAAAAATCAGCAAAGTTCTCATGATCTGCAAATGTAAAACACGATCTACAAATAGATACAAAATCCTCAAACAGACTCTTCATGATCCACAAATATAAAGCATGATATACAAAAAGATAAAAAATCTACAAATAAACACATCATGATTCACAAATAGAAATCAGTGACTTGTACTTGAAAAACCAGAATTTGAATGAATGTAAAGTGATTTGTTTGCATGTGAATTTCATGTTCTGTTTGTAGATTGTGTCACATTTGTTTTTTTAGAATTTTGGCACTATTGTTTTGCTGTGGTGACAGAACAATGCCATAATTGTTGAAAATGAAGAGCCTATGAGTCAAAAATGCATATTACAATTTGTAAACACAAAACAAGATCTTCAAATAGATTTAAAATCTGCAAATAAACTCCTCATGATCTGCAAATGTAAAACACAATCTGTAAATAGATACTAAATCTGCAAACAAACTCCTCACAATCCGCAAATGTAAAACAAGACCAGACAAAAGCTGCGATACAACAGCCCACTCTATTGATCAATAAAGAGTAAAAGGTCTGTTGCATTCTACCTGACATTAAAATATTTCCAGCCGGCTCGCTGACACTCAGCCAGTGTTTGTTTGAAGAGACACTAACGTTTTAAGGATGAAACTGCTTAATGCAGTGCTTTTAATGTTTTAATGACTGGGTCCGTATGTTTTCGACAAGACCAGACCTCTGTGTTAATTCGGCTCCCGGTAGAAACCTCCTGAACTATCCGACACTGAAGAATTCCTGAACTGAAAACACACTGAGCACCTAACCGGAGCTAAGGCTGCAGCAGCTCGGTTAAACACATACCAGGGCATGGTATAGCTGCACGGCGGTTGCTACCTATGTTATTTCCAACACGGATTTGTTGTTGACAAAAGCACTTTCATGGAAAAATAATACACTCACATACAGACAGGGTAGCGCCTGACTAACCAGCTGAATTGCCAGTCACTGATAATAACTTAAATGACAGCGTGACAATGAGGGGCCGTTCTAGTTAACGTTAATGCTCTGTTCGGTTTGTCATTACATATTTGCCATGCCATAAAAATAAATGCTACGGGGACACAGTGTCCTTTAGTTCCCAGTAATAAGGTCGAGATTTTGGCAGGGGTCCTGACGCCGATGCGTGTTTACAATTATGGCATTATAGCCAACTATAGCCAAAGCTAAATGATATTACGTTAGCTGGACAAGTTTTGGGACTTGATTAAAACTCAATGAAAACTGTAGTGCACATTTACACAATGCCATTTGTTCAGCCGACGCTGAAAGTTGTGTAGTCTGCACAAGCCTAACGCTTGGGCTGCAATAACGTTATTCTTTATTAAATCTCACATAATTACTTGATCGAGCGACCGCTTACCTGACAACCCATCTTGAGAGTGTCCGTCGGTCGGTCCGTCCTTCCCCAGCGCTGCCCAGGCTCTGTCTGCAGAGGCTCTGCCCGCCTGCTGAGCTTTGCACAGAATGTGTAAGAATGTCTTTTTACAGTGGTTTGAAAATACAAGTTTGACTGCGTTTGTTTGCAAATTGTGAGGAGGGCATTTGTAGAATTTTTAATGGGAAAACAGCGAAACACTTGTGCCAAACTTCTGAAAATAAATGCAATACAATCTACAAACAAATAATGACACTCATGCACAGACTAATCACTATGAATTAATTTAAATTCTGGTTGTCAAGAACAAGTCACTGATTTCTATTTGTGAATCATAAAGAGTTTGTTTGCGGATTTTAAATCTTTTTGTAGATTGTGTTTTACATTTGCAGATCATGAGGAGTTTGTTTGCAGATTTTAAATCTATTCGAAGATCTTGTTTTGTGTTTACAATTATGGCATTGTTCTGTCACAACAGCGAAACAATAGTGCCAAAATTCTGAAAACAAATGTGACACAATCTACAAACAGAACATGAAATTCACATGCAAACAAATCACTTTACATTCATTCAAATTCTGGTTTTCAAGTACAAGTCACTGATTTCTATTTGTGAATCATGATGTGTTTATTTGTAGATTTTTAATCTTTTTGTATATTATGCTTTATATTTGTGGATCATGAAGAGTCTGAGGATTTTGTATCTATTTGTAGATCGTGTTTTACATTTGCGGATCATGAGAACTTTGTTTGTGGATTTTTAATCCATTTGTAGATTGTGTTATGTGTTTACAAGTTGTAATATGTGTTTGTTACTTTTAGTCTGTCCATTTTCAATGTTTTTGGCACCGATTTACCTCCATACATTTCTTCTTCACTCTTAACTTTGATGTCAGGAATATTATTTATTTTACATTGACACTGACATTTTTACATGGATTTCCTGTTATTGAGTTTTTATAGTAGTTTTGCTGTTGTAAACACTACTGTTGCTGTTAAAATGTAAATATATTTCTATAATGTTCTGAATTAAATGATAATTTAAAAAAAGGGCTGATAAGAAGGCTAGAAGTCAGAGGAATAAATATCAGTAAGTCAGTTTTTTTTATTCTTTTTTTTTTTACCAATGTTGCTGTAATTATTTTAAGGTGCAAGGCTTTTATTAAGTTACTGTAGGCTAACAATCCAATCAATTACAAAAAAAAAACAAGACTTCTCGACGCACGTAAACTTCTCTCCCTCAAAAAGCAAGAACGAATTGAACAGAGCACCTTTGTTTATTTGTGAAGTAACGTTAGCTGTTGGCATAGTGTTAGCTGGCTGCTAATGTTACTGCTACAAGTGACAACACAGCAACATACAACTGTGCACGCTCTCTTTTGCGTCTTTCTTGTAAAATGCATTCAGCAAACCACAACAAGCACATTGCGGTAAACCCCTCTTACTGGCGGAATCGAAGATGTCCTGTAGGCAGTGCTGCAGAATCACTAACGGTGTCTGAACGGGAGGGCTCATCACGTATGAGGTCATCAGGTGAAAGGTCATAATGTGGGTAAATTAATTTACTGTGAAATTATTTTTTCATTGCTAATAGTTTGAGTGGGCAGGCCTTCACAAAAAGGCCTTTAGAAATTTAAAAATAAATAAATTGAGGAAATTTTGCATTGACAAAAAGGCACTTTGGGCATCAAAGGGAAAAGGGCAGGTGCTCAAGCACCCAGTACCCCCCAACCCCAACTCCCCCTCCCCTCTGCACGTGTCTGGTCTCATGCTCTGGACTCTCTCTGTTTGCATCCTACCTGACAGGATGCTCCTACAAGGGGACATGCAAAGGATCAGTATCTGAACGACTCAGCCTGACCACAGGTGTTGCACAAGACTCCCTCCTGAGCCCTCTCCTCTTGTCCCTCAACACAAGGACACTCAGTGCTGTCATTCACTCACATGACTTCTCCTACCACAGCTATGACGATTACACCAAGCTATTCATGCCAGTCTCCTCATCTGACCCATTGAGGAGGAAACCCACATTGCTGCTTGACTGGCTGACATCTTGGAGTGGCTGTTGAAGCACCACCTAAAGCTCAACCTGGACAAGACTGAGCTTGTGTTCCTCTTGGGGAAAGGGTCCCCTTACTAGGACCTGACCTGAGAACACCCGGATGATGCAAACCTGGACAGCAAAGAACCTGTGAGTGGGCTAGGACCACTGGGTCGCAGTACCGCAGCAGTAACCAGCTCGCACTGTGTTCGCAAAGCTTAAGTAATCAGGAAATTGGTCTAATGAGGTCATGGCTTAAAATGCAACAGATAAGTGTTTGCAATTATTATGACACTATGCGTGCTTTAGTTTATTATTGATGACACCCAAAGATTTCTTATTAATTGTTCCTCTGAATATTAATGCTCTAACTACTAAGTAGATGAAAAACAGCTAATTAATTCAACAATGTTCCTAAATTGAAGCGTTTAAGACAGCAGTCATGTTGATGTGACCATGTATTATGCCTTTTCAAATCTTAATCATTTTTTAAGCAAGCAGCAGACAGAGAAGCTAAATCACTTGTGTATACTACATCCGATAAGCCAATAATTACTGCCAGCTGTTTTCTTTGTGTTATCGATAGAGTACATTGGTCTATAAACAGGATAAAGGTCAGGATGTAACAATCGCCATTTACTTTCTCTTTACACTAATGAACATCAATAGCAATTGTGTAAAGCTTTAAATGGCAAAGCAGTTTAATGATCTGCAGTAAAATATTAATGATCATAACTAAGGAAGAATCTACCTTAATGAGAGCCATGCACACACTAAGCCTTGTTATTGTGTTTCCATTAGAGAAAAACTGCAAATTCACTGCTATACAAGCAAAAGAAAAGTTTTAATCAGGGCCAGATTACCCTTCTAGGAAGGCCAGGGGCAAAAATTAAGTGTGGGCCTTTTGGATCCCTCATTTCTCCCGATCTCTGTGCAACATCTATCCTGTCACCAAAAACTAGATTTTGACACCGATTTGGGCCCCTCTATAAGATAGAGTCTTAAAATCATTAAGGCCCATATCATTTCAGTTTATATTGTGCTTTAGTGGTCCATATAACCAAACAATGTTGCAATTGATCAAATTACCACAAACTAATTGACACATAATGATCCTGTGGCATTCGCGGTCCCTGGGTCCAAGGGTATAATTTCGACTCGGGAAACCAAACCTATACTCTTACCCTGGGCCTACATTCCGAGTGGATATGAAGCCAGGGGAATTGACGTTGCGGGGCAGTTGGTCTGGCCGGACCGGCAGTAAAGCAGTGCACGTGGTGATTAGCCGATAGGCACCTGTTGGTGAGTCGCAGGTGTGTTATGCTTTTGTCCTCCACATGAAGAGCTGGCACACTGCATGTGTGTTGTCCTGCCATGATTGCTTTATCCGTCAAGAGAGCCCGGGGTCAGGGTTGCAGTGTAGCAGGTGGTGACTGCCGTTACAAAGAGAGCCCCATGTAACGTTGGGGGAGGCTAACTTTGTCGGGGAGATCCAGGTAGGGATCGGCTGCGTAGTTGGTGCGATTTGAACATGTTTCTATTATGTTTTATTCATACATGTACACAATAATGTGAGTGCAACAACTGTATAGAGTTTTGTTTTGTTCTGTTCTGATGGTCTGGCTTAGAGCTCATCCTGCGTGTGGGATAAACTTGCCCATTGACTGTGAGCTCCCCTTGCGCTGGGTTAACGTGTCTGCTGGTTATTATATTAACTGCATGTCAGCTAGTGTGTTTTATGGGCTCATTGATATCTCAGCCAATCTGTCTCTTTGTGCTTCACATTGTTTTAATACCTTTCTTTTGGATTAATAAAGGTTTAGATTTTATTATAACTGCTTTCCAGTAATACTTGCCTTCAGGATGCTAGGGACCTGTTGTTTGTGGCTCCAAGGGGTCCTCCACTATATTCCCATTTCTTAGCTGTCCATCAGTTATATTTAACCTCCATTTATTGTATTTCACCTATTTAACCAAGAATGACAGAGCTAGAGACTGATGTAATGAATTTCATGGGACTGTAGGATTAGGGTATTTGGCTCTTAGAAATTATACTGTAGATTGCATGTGCTTCATTTATTGGTAGTATTTATTTAGACAATGTTCAAATATATATATTTGCTTAGTGTTTGGGGCCCTACATACAAGCTTCAGATAGCTTAAAAAAGGATGTCCCTTTTCACAAATTTCTTATTACTGTACTTCTATTTGAATGTTATGTGAATAAACTGAACTGAGCTTGGCATCCTGCAGCGAATAAGACTAAAACTAATAAAAACTAAAGTAAAACTAGCAAACCCACGTTAAAAACTAATTAAAACTAAACTGAAATTGAAAACAAAAAGTCAAAATGAAATAAAAATAAAAACTAATGAAAAGTCCCCAACTACTATTATAACCTTGCTTCCAGCACACCTATAGCTGGGAGTGATGGCAATTCTGTCACAGAAACACTACTTTGGGGACTAGTTCTGGGGACCCTGCAATGTCACGCCTTCCCCCTGTATGGACAGTAGCTGGATGTGTGGTGCGTTCAAGCACAATAAATTATATTTGTTTTATGAACACGCTTTAGAAACAGTGGGGAATTCCCTCCTGATCTTTACTCCTGGAAAGTGACAGAATTATCTGGCCAGCCATAGACCAAGCAGAGTTTCTGTGAAGAAGCTTAATGAGGTGACCAATGCCATTCATCTGAGACTCTGGATCGTTATCCTGCGACATGTCTCCCCTGAGCTGTCTGAGTCTGTATTTCCTGTACTACATGAGCCTTGAGTGGAACATATGAGGAGCTACGCCGATGTCTAGCAGCCATCTTTTGAAGGGACTTGCCTTGATATTATCAAGGGAACCAATGATTCCTGAATAGAAGGTGTGGGCCCCATGGTATTGTAATCACACACCAGGGTGAGTTATGACAACGACAAAACCTAGTTTAGAGTGAATCCACTAACATTTTGTGCCTGGCCATTGGACTAAATTAGTTCTACTGTCAAGACAATGGGACAGTCCAAAAACTCCCCCCATCCACCAGCTCCAGCCCACGAGTCCCCCCTACTTCACAACAGCAAGGGCCTGGGTCTCTGCACAACTGCCTCCTCGGAGCCCCCCACCTCCACAATGATCACTCTTTTCATCCTGGAGAAGGATGTTAACACACAGTCCTGCACAAAACGTCTTTTCTCTAAACTTCATTCAGAAAACAGTGTCGTGCAATGTTGAGCAGGTGTAGAAAAACACATGTTAGATAAAGAAGAATGTTTTTAAAAAACGACATGTTAAAATATTATATTTTCCAAGTAACAAAATGCAAAGTCAATGGCAGAAGAAAGATTTAAATAAAATCAATATTTGGTGTGACAACCATTTGCCTTCAAAACATCATCAATTCCTCTAGGTACACTTGCACATAGTTTCTGCAGGAACTCAGCACCTCAAACATCTTGGAGAACTACACACAATTGTTGCCGGCCTAAAACTCCTGCACTGTACTGTATACAGGTATATTTTTTAATATTTTTGTTTCTATTTGTTTTTATTTATTATTTTCATTATTATTACTTTTTATCTCACTGTATTTATTGTTATGCACCTAAAAATCCTTGTATGTGAAAACCTTCTTGGCAAAAAACCTGTTCCTTTTACCTGTGTTTTGGTCTCACACCACATCCTGATGAAAAATATCTGGATCTTTAGCTGCTCAATGTGACATTATATTCACTAGCTAGATGCCAACTCCGTCTGCTGTTTGGTGCTCAGCAGGTAGAGCACCACGGGTTTGTCACTTTAAACTAAATGATGTCATACTACACTGTTAAGCTATGCAAATAAAATTGAGACAAAAACTCAAACATGCAGATTATACATACGCATTGTAATTGTAATACAAAAGTGTGTACCTATTTTTAGACAAACTAACCTAACCATCTTTCATTCTCCATGCTAACATCATTATCACATTTACATGTGTTTCGTCTGACCTGCACTAACCTGATGTCTGCCATAAGTTTTTTTTAATCCAATAACTACCTTTGAAAGATTTAGAGTGCATTTGTTTGCCGCAGGAAACAGTACCTCCTAATTTCCATTCCACTTCTCACTCTGCAGGTTGCTTCAGAGGAAGCCATCCAGTTTTCTGCTGTGATTGACAGCTCTGAGACACCTCGCGATGACTCCTCTGCCTCTGTCATGTTTCGTCTCTTTCTGTCTTCTCTCCTTTTCCCTTTGATGCTCTTTGTCTTTCTAGCATACATGTATGCCTCTCCTTAACCTCCCGAGGGATCTCTCTATCCCCTAGCCCTTGGAAAATAAAGGAGTGCATGCAATAAAAAGCTAGCTGAACGAGAAAATATATATATAATTTCTGTTTTCTCTTTATTCTTCCGACTGCTTCAGGTTTGCTGCAAAGGCATCAGAGGCACACTCCGTAAGCCCCCTACTGACTGACAGCTCCAGAGCCTATTATGCCAACTTTTTGTAAGCCACCGCACCTTGTGACCTTCTGTCCTGAGACAGAAATGAACTGGAAGTATCAGATGTGCACATTTTCAAACACACCAATTGTTTTGAGTGGCCAAGTGCCTTGAAGCTTCTTGGATGTTTTCAATGTTATCAATTTTGGGAGCATAACAAAAGAAGGGTTTTTTATGGTTTCAAAAGCAGCAGTTGAAAATGTATATTTCTTTCACATTATACTGTCATTATGATTTTTAAGTCCTCCCCTTTCGGTCTTATAGCTGTATAAAACAGGAAACATGCCTTTGCATAACCAATGAACTGATTATAGCTTGCAAAATTACCAAATGTAAGTTTAAACGTCATTTCTAACTCACGCACACCAGGTGTGTGTGCGGTTATTGTTCCCCTCCTCTTTTTATCCCTCTCATTCTCTTGTCTTGCCCTCTTCCTCTTTGTGTTCTGATCTCTGTCCCACTCGCAGACAGACACCCAGCCAAGTGAGGGTGTGCAAAGATGTTATCATCCTGCTGCCTGCTGAGAGAGAGAGAGAGAGACAGCCGACTCAAACCAAGTTGGCACGTGGGAGCGAGAGCTCCAGGGAGCGCCACGTGGGAATCGACAAGTACCGTCCGCTGACCCCTCCCCTTACAGGGCAAACTGCCAACTGTGCATAAGGGGAATTTGGTTAGTGTGCAAATTTTCATCCAACTGTGTTTACATAAGTTAATACATCTTGAAAATATATCAATCCCTGCTTTACCTAATCTATGGTGGTCAGGGCCGTAACCAGGTTTTAGACATAGTGAGCTCCTACTCCTGTTCACCTTCACATTTTGACAGAGTGCAGGTTGACGGCTAGCTTGCTCGTCATTGAAATGACCAGCAACCAAACGTTCAGTTAATTTGCCGAAATTGACTTCAAATCCATAAACATCTGTTGATCGTGTCATCACAGGTTTTTATAGGATATACATGTAATTAGGGAGTTCCGGACCTCTGTCCTAGCTGGCTAAGGCCATGAAGGCCGGTCCTCATTCATTCATTAATTGTTCGTACCTGTTTTCATTGCATTTACTCACTCATATTTTGTTTAGTAGTTATTAGTTATCACATTTAGTAGTTCTGTGTGTACTATGTAATTTCTATTTTAATAAACCAATCATTTATAAAGAATTGGATTTTGTGCAGCCTTGTCTAAAACTGCTTGCAGCGTTCTCGATAACTGCTCCTCTGATCGACTTCACACTCGACACTGCACTCCCATGGGTCCTCAGCAACACACACACAAAACGAGAAGTTGATCAGATGAGCACTTGGTGGGATTAAATGTTTTAAAATAAAATACCGCTGTTGGCCCATTATATCAGCCTCAGTGTCACAGAAAGACCCTCATCTTCTTTAGCATCTTACATCTCTACCTGACACTCGTCAGCTCCTGTCTCCTCACGTTCCTTATCAGACCTACTCCAACGCTGCTCATGCTTTCTTTACCTCTCTCTCCTTGCCGTTCCCTCTCGGGTGACTTGTGTGTCAGGGTTGACAGATATATTCTGTAGCTGTCCTACCTGGTCCTGTGGGAGAATCGGTGTGTGATGTTGACCCGGGATGACGGATGGCAATGCCTGGAAGACCAACACCTGAGGAGGGAAGGAAGCTGCCCTGCCTGGAGAAGAGGAATCATGTTGACAGTACTGATGATGTCCAGCGTTTAACACAAATATATAACTTGCACTTTATATAAATGTAGGCTTTTGTGTAATAATGTTGATGTCTTTGGAAGTCATGTACTTTTTAAATAGAATGTATTCAATTTACATTTATCTCTTATACATAGCTTATGGCTTTTCTTTTTCCCATATATGTTCAAAAAGATTTTTGTGATCTTTAGGTCTGTCTTGAAGTTTCTATATCTTTGCCTATATCATTCAGTATTCCTGGTGTTCACAAATCATTATTTCCTTTTTGAATAAAAATGATTTTTGTGTCAATACTCTTCTAATGCACAACATGGGTCAAAAATTAAGCTAAGCTAGCAAGCTAATAGTATTGGACATATTTCTCTTTCTCACTATACTTAACTGAAAATCTGGAATTACTGGACCATCCATACTAACACTGGATAAAGAAAATCAAAAGCACAAGAATATTTTCAAATGCACATCAATGTTTAAAGTATATACTGTTCTGTTTATACTGTGAGTTTTACTTTGTTGATCTAGCTAACATAGGCTAGCTAGAATAGAAAATAGTATTGGACATATTTGTCTTTCATTAGTAATGATATCAAGGTAACCTTAATCTAACAGTTTATGGGTAAAACGATAAAAATAGACTTAAATGCATCATGTGCAAAAGCAGCCGAGTTGTGAAATGCGGGAGGTGAATATTGGTCTGCACTAAATATATTCATAATAGCAAACATTTACAATTATCAAAAGTTCCTCTCAAATTCCAGAGTGAAAACATACCGGTCATTTTTGACCCATGTGTGAAAAAATTGATGTAGAAATACAAGAGCTATGTTTGTTTATCCAAAGTAAATAATAATGAATGAAATAAAAGGATTTCAAAAGATATAGCAAAGAAACACTCAGCCATGCATGAGATTATATAGGAAATGAAAACAGGTCATTTTTGACCCATGTTGTGCATTAAAATGGGTTTGCATAGCTTGTGCATCAAAAGGTAAAAGACATTACAGAAGTAAGAGGTTCATATACAGATACAAAACTGAAACATTATTAACAAAATCTAATTTAATCTATTGAAAGCAGACTCTGGGCGCTCTGGGCGATGATAATGATTGAAATATTTTTTTTTTTTTCGCCGTTTTAACTCCAAAACCCGCTGATGTTGTTGGTCCGAGTCTAAGCGGGCGCCATCTTTATTATTGCACAATACCTGGAAGCTGCCTGTCTGCTGTCGTCTTTTCTGCAGAGAGGAAACATGCCGCTTGAGAACATACAGTGTTTTTTGCCATTTGCCATAGGTTGTATGGACTGAAAAAGTGTTTTAAAGATATCTATCAATAAAAGTCAGTATTTTAACAATAAATATTGGCAAAATATGGAAATTCGCCTGGTATATTTGAAAATGTTGTATGATAACTGTTGTATTTTAGTTTATTTTCATCAGATTTACAGTTACAATTGCATTCTAGGTGTATTAGAAGATATTCAGTTGCATTAAAAGCAAACTCAGGATGGTTTTGATGGTTTATTGCATCAAAATATAGCTTTTTTACCAGGCGAGGATAAAAATTTCAGATTTTTTCTTTATTGCATCTCCATGTAGTCTGTAAAAGTTTAAATTATTATGCATCTAGGCCAAATGGTTGAGGAGTTATTCCTGATTCATTTTGGGTATGCGATTTTAGGCGTCTGTTTTCATCAGGTTAAATTTAAATTCTTAATTTAATTTTTATGCACTAAATGTGATGTAATGCTGATAAAGCCAAGAACAGTAAACTTTTATTCAGAGCAATAGAAAGCATCCTGACTGGAAATATCACTAACTGGCATGGGATGTACATGGCCCAGGACAAGAGGGCTATGCAGCGGGTGATTAAAACTGCTCAGAAGATCATTGGTACCCATCTCCTGAGCATCAGTGATATCGGAGAGATGAGTGCCTACCTTGTTTGTGTCGCACTGGAGTGAACTAGACCGAATATGTGCGATGTCTCTCCTACATACTCAGTGCCACTCAGCATTAAGCTCAAAGTAGCTGAGCCTTTCTCTATATATCTATGTCACAATTTATGCTATGTATAGTGGCCCTTTATTATAGGTTGCCAAAGAATGTGTGTATTCATTTTCATTACTCCTGCAGTGGGTTTTATGATTAACTGATCAACTGAAAGTTTTTATTTCACCAACACCCTACAACTTAGAACTGAGCAGGTCTGTAGTTCAAGCCATAAAGTAGCCACCATGCAGAGTATAAACTCTTTGAACCACCGGTTGATATAAGAACAAAGAGGTCCTCTCTCTCCATCTTTTTATACAATCCATCTTGTTTCCTAGAGTGCAATGAGTATAGTATGCAGTATGTAGTTTCTAAATGGTGCAACTTCACTGCATACTGCGTATATCATCACTCAGAAACCTGTAGATATCGACACAATAAACTTGTCATCTTTCCAAAAATTACTATATCCAAACTCATTTTCCCTGTCTTGAGTGAGAGAGATGGTGACATTATGTGTTTTAAGAGAGAGAGAGGTCAGACCAACTTCAGTGGAATTAAGGTTTCAGTGTGTGTGTGCTTGTGTTTATTTTGCCGCACCACAGGGTACACTTTATCATGCAGGTCACCCTCAGGATTAATGTTTTCATTTGAACCTCTGATAAAGAAGTATCGATTTTGCTTAATCACACTCTCAATATGAGAAATCCACTGCGTAACATTAAATGTACCAGTGAACTATTGATCTTTGTTTTGGGTCAAAAGCAACAAGGATTTGATGCAAGGCTGAAGTATTTGACACAGAGCAGCACGAATCCTAAAGTTGCGCCACCTGGACAAACTGACTGTAGAAAACCATTATTACTTTTGATTTTCTCGTTGTTGCAGATTAACATTTTAGCTCTACTCACAGAAAGAAGGCAGAGGCCCACAAGACCAGTGACTGAAGGGATCCCTGGAGGGAGCTCATCCCAGCCGATTACTCCCAGGACACAAGTTCCTACATTACATTTAAATATTTGTGTGTATATTTATAGTGTATATGCATAGATTCCTTTTTCAATGTCTCCCAACAGTCGCAGGTGTCATCTGCCTCGTTGAGCCTTGTTGAAACAGAATGCTCTCCTTCATCACAGGATGATGATGATGATGATGATGATGATGATGATGATGAAGACATGTTGTCTGCTGCCACAGAGCAGCATTCAGAGAGACCTACAGAGGGATACATCTTAATGTTATGCATGGCAGCTATCAATAGTTTTAAAATATGTACACTGAAGTGAGGAGAACAAACAATGAATGGAAAAACAACGTGCACATTCTTATCTTCTTTAACCGGGCATGACTGGGCATTACCAGGATTATTGTCAGTCTACCTCCACAGCTCACCGAGATGTTCAGTAAGTGCCAGGTTGATTCGGCATAGAACTGTAGAATTAAATGTCATCCTTATGTTTTCCCAGTTACCAGTTACTCATCAAGAAAATGGCAATGTCAGTTACAAGTGGGTGCATGGTCACAGGTGAATTATGTTAATTGTTAAATAATTCTAATTGCTGCATGTGTGTTTGTAGGAAATAAAGAAAACCAACAATGCGAATGATTTGTCAGCTTGGGGTGGTGCTAGCTTTATCCGTGAAGTCATTCCAGCAAATGATGTCTCTGACAGCTCTTCTATCTTGGACATCTGCAGGGTGGATGGGATGTTCTTCCTCAGAATCGTTCATTTGTACGGCAGGATGGTGCTCTCCTCTAATTGTGCAAATATTATGAAGAACAACACATGCCACAATAATGTCACATGCCCTCTCTGGGTTTACCCTGACTCTATGTAGGTACCAGAACCGGGCTTTCAGCATGACTATTGTCATCTCAACCCGGGCTTTAGTGCTGCAGTAGGCCCCATTAAAATGCTGTTGGGGGCCCAGCTCAGGGTCAGGGTAAAGAGTAAACAGAGAGGGCTGCCTTGGTTACTCTCTGTCACCAAGCAGGTGGCCATCAAACTCACCTTTAATTATATAGTGAGGGAGACAAGGGAATGTTATTTATACAAAGCTTTACTTACTATATGCAAATATGGTGCTCATATTAGTTAAGATATTAGTATAGAGGGATGCATGGTCTTTGTTATTGTTATTCTTTGTTAAGCCCACATAAGCCCATAGTTCACCACCAACCAGTTTCCATTTTGAGAAACATGAAAAAACACTAGTGATCATAGTTAAATGTACAGTGGGGGAAATAAGTATTTGACCCCTTGCTGATTTTGCAGGTTTGCCCACTTACAAAGAATGCAACGATCTACAATTTTAATCATATGTACATTCTAACAGTGAAAGACAGAATCCCAAAGAAAATTCCAGAAAATCACATCATATGAATTTATTAAAATTGATAACCATCTGATGAGGAAAAACAAGTATTTGACCCCCTGGACAAACAGCATGTTAATATTTTGTAGAAAAGCCATTATTGGCCAGCACAGATGTCAAACGGTTTTTATAGTTGGTGACAAGGTTTGTGCACATTTCGGCAGGGATGTTGGCCCACTCCTCCCTGCAGACAGCCTCCAAATCATTCAGGTTCCGAGGTTGTCGCCTGGCAACTCGAATTTTAAGCTCCCTCCAAAGATTTTCAATTGGATTCGGTCTGGAGACTGGCTAGGCCAC
>NC_060154.1:30287201-30291461 GCF_021292245.1 Micropterus dolomieu
TGTGCTTAGGGTCGTTGTCGTGCTGAAACACCCATCCTCGACCCATCTTCAGCTCTCTCACTGAGGGAAGGAGATGTTGGTCCAGAATTCCACGATACATGGTCCCGTCCATCCTCCCCTCAATACGATGGAGTTGTCCCGTCCCCTTGGCTGAAAAGCACCCCCAAAGCATGATGTTGCCACCACCATGCTTGACGGTGGGGATGGTGTTCTTTGGGTTGTACTCGGTGTTCTTTGCCCTCCAAACACGACGAGTTGAGGCCAAAAAGTACTATTTTGGTCTCATCTGACCACATCACCTTCTTCCAGGCCTCTTCTGAGTCGTCCAGGTGGTGAATGGCGAACTTCATGCGGGCCTGTACATGTTTCTTCGTGAGCAGGGGGACCTTGCGTGCGCTGCAGGATTTCAATCCATGACGGCGTAGTGTGTTACCAACCGTTTCTTTTGTAACTGTGGTCCCAGCTGCCTTCAGTTGATTCATCAGTTCCCCCCTTGTGGTTTTGGGATGATTCCTCACCGTTCGCATGATCAGGGACACCCCACGAGGCGAGATCTTGTGTGGAGGCCCAGACCGAGGGAGGTTGGCGGTGGTGTGGTGCTTCTTCCATTTCCTGATAACTGCACCGACGGTTGATCTTTTCTCTCCAAGTTGCTTTCCGATTCTCTTGTAGCCCATCCCAGCCTTGTGCAGATCAACAATCTTGTCCCTGATGTCCGTAGAAAGCTCTTTGGTCTTGCCCATGGTGGTGATGTTGGATGCTGGTTGTTTGGGTGTTGACAGGTGTCTTTTATACAGGTAACGAGGTGAGGCAGGTGTATTTGATGTAGATAATTGGTTGGGATTGGGGCTGTGTCTTAAAGAAAGACTAACTGGCTTGTAGGAGCCAGAATACTTGCTGTTTGTCCAGGGGGTCATATACTTGTTTTTCCTCATCAGATGGTTATCAATTTTTATAAATTCATATGATGTGATTTTCTGGAATTTTCTTTGGGATTCTGTCTTTCACTGTTAGAATGTACATATGATTAAAATTGTAGATTGTTGCCTTCTTTGTAAGTGGGCAAACCTGCAAAATCAGCAAGGGGTCAAATACTTATTTCCCCCACTGTATTCCTGGGGCCAGAGCGGGGGCGACGTTGAATCCTATTTAAAACTGCTGGCTAAAGATGAGCGTAAATACAGTAAGATTGTTATTCATATCGGTGGTAATATCTCCCGATTACACCAATCAGAGGTCGCTAAATCCTTGCGTGATTAACTTTTTTTAGTTTTTTAGACCAAAACCATGACAACCCAGAATTGAAGCCAAGGCACTTCTCTGCGCATCCATTAGAGCAGTCACCCACCCAAAACCCTATAGAGACCATGTCTGCCCCCTCCCACCACACTACCTGAATTAATTAAATTAAAAGTAAACATAAGATTCACTGTGCATGAAAATCTAACAAAAATTAACATTATCTCAACCCGTTCTCACTCCCAAGTTGTCACATATGGACGGTAATCAAACCCCTTGGCGTCACTTTGTAACACGCTGGTGAAGGCCCTGCAGCGTCGATTTGGAACTCTAAAGGTAAGTATAGGATATATAACAGTAAAGTCAGAGTAAGGAGGTGGTTGGTGTAAACGACCGATCAGAGGGGTTTGACTAAGCATCCATATGTGATGAGTTGGGAGTGAGAATCTATCCGTGCTTTGGGTGCCTTTTTCTCTTTTTCTCCTCCCTTACTAACCTGCACACAAACACACCTTACGATTAGATGAGTGTGGGTTTACTGGCTGAAGTTGCTGATCATTAATCTGTGCTAAAGTTAAACAAACCATTGTATTTTTAAAGAGTTGCCTGTGGTTATTTGTGTATTATGTAGTAATCACAGCTGGTTGTGACGGTCAGTGATCCAATTCAGCATTTACAGTCCACCTTATTAATGTAAAATAGTGTTTAAATATTTGGATTTATAGTATACTCTTTGAAACTGTTTTCTCTTTTGGTTATTGGTCCCTGATTCCAGGGTGGCGCCCTTATGAATATTTTGTAATGTTGATTATTAATGCTTATAACTAAACCTGCCCCTACCAGATCCCAACAGTAGTAACAACTTCATGAGCTTCTTGATGATAAAATTCAAACTATTCAAGACAACATTCATCTACCCCTGCCCTCAGCCGGGACCAGAAAACACAAGAACCTTACAAACAGCTGACTGATATATATTTCTCCTCATCGATATTCACAAACTAACTTCAATGATTTCTTCATCTAAGCCATCAACCTTTCTCTTGGACCCCATCCCAACTAGGCTGCTTAAGGAAGTTTTACCCTTAGTTAGCACTTCTTTACTAGACATGATCAATCTGTCTTAATTAACAGACTTTGTACCGCAGTCCTTTAAAGTAGCTGTAATTAAACATCTTCCTAAAAGGCCACTCTTGATCCAGGGTTTTTAGAAAACTACAGACCTATATCTAACCTTCCATTTCTCTAAGATCCTTGAAAAAGCAGTCACCATCTCATTCAGGATTTAATGTGAAAATATTAATATGTAAATAATGTGAGAAGTTGTTTGCAGTTGCGGATAACATCGCCAGGCCGTCCGCCACTTTGGTGGACAGGGAAAACGCACGACAGAAAAACACATGTAGTAAAGTTAGTTTATTGTGGCTATCAGCACATGCCCCTGTGGGCGCCACTTTGCAGCACTTCCACCTCCTGTTTGTGTTAGTTAGATAAGAAAGAGATGTTTGCAGGACTTAATGTGTGTTGTTTAAAGTCTGTGGCTCTTGTGTTGTGCAGCAGGCTGCCATTTTGCTTCAGTGTGACTGTCTGTCTGCCTATGATAAAAAGTTAACATTGATGTTTTTCTCAGAGGAAACCACAGGACAAGGGATTTACAGAGCTGATGAGTATGCTGGAACAGACAATTTATTTGATTGGAATTTAATGTCAGTTTTACTTTAAATAATTGTGTTTTTAAATTTAAATGCCCAGGAACTAATGGACTTGTGTATGTTCAGGGAAGTTTCACTGAGAGGAAGTACCTGATCACACTCACCACAGTCTCTGCTGGCCACTAGGCAGCTCCACTGGAATAGTTGCATAGTTGAATGGGGCACCTCAGTGGTGGTCACAAGGGAGGAGCATGCGCTGCCTTTCCACTTTCCCTACCTAGATGGCTCATTGCCTGCTTGGTGAAATCTAATATTGTCATGTGTAGTCTGCAATGTTTGCCTACAGCAGGGGTAAGGAAATAAAATTCAAAAAGGTCCAGTTAGAGAAAATTTCCTGAAGCAAAGGTCCAGAACATCATAAGGACTAATTTGGGTTATCATTCAGTGCCATAATGTGTAGTTGAATCAACCTGTGTTTTAGTCAGAAACTGACTGTTAAATATTTTAACAGTATTTAGGCTACTGTCAGTTTTCACATCAAACTGGAGGGATAATAAATAATAACTACTCGAAAAATAAAATCTAAATTTAAAGGTGCAGTGTGTAAGATTTAGTGACATCTAGTGGTGAGGGTTGTCAATTGCCACCATCTGTCCAGTCTACCACTGCCCCCTACCCTTTCAAAGAGTGAAAGACAGCAAACTTGCAGACTGGCACAGCACAAAAGGTGTCTCTTCTGAGACAGCAGAGAGTGGCCAGTCAAGAAAGGACAGGCTTATTCAGGTAGATATATTAAGAAATTATATTTACTTAATTGGGCGGTGGTGCAGTGGGTTCTCTCCGGGTGCTCCGGTGTCCTCCCACCATCCAAAGACATGTAGGCTAGGTTAATTGGTGTCTCCAAAATTGTCTTTAGGTGTGAGTGTGACTGGTTGTTTGTCTATGTGTGGCCCTGCGATGGACTGGCAACCTGTCCAGGGTGTACCAGCAAACCTGTATGCAGGAAAAGCAGTTGATGATAGATGGATGGATGGATATTTACTTAATTATTCAGTCCAACCATATATTATTGTGACTTGGTCACTGACATGTAATGCCACAAATGTAAGCCAAGAGTGTGAAACACTGTCACTGTTTCTGCACCACAGTCCATGGTGGATAGCTTTGTGGCCCCACAGCAAGATGTTGGTTGCCCCGGCCTTTCTGTGTGGAGTTTGCATGTTCTCCCTGTGTCTGCATGGGTTCTCTCTGGGTGCTCTGGCTTCCTCCCACCACCCCAAGCGGCCTAGGTTGATTGGCAATCCTAAATTGTCCTTAGGTGTGAGTGTGACTGGTTGTTTGTCTATGTGTGGCCCTGCGATGGACTGGC
>NC_060154.1:30291481-30302062 GCF_021292245.1 Micropterus dolomieu
TTAGGTGTGAGTGTGACTGGTTGTTTGTCTATGTGTGGCCCTGCGATGGACTGGCAACCTGTCCAGGGTGTACCAGCAAACCTGTATGCAGGAAAAGCAGTTGATGATAGATGGATGGATGGATATTTACTTAATTATTCAGTCCAACCATATATTATTGTGACTTGGTCACTGACATGTAATGCCACAAATGTAAGCCAAGAGTGTGAAACACTGTCACTGTTTCTGCACCACAGTCCATGGTGGATAGCTTTGTGGCCCCACAGCAAGATGTTGGTTGCCCCGGCCTTTCTGTGTGGAGTTTGCATGTTCTCCCTGTGTCTGCATGGGTTCTCTCTGGGTGCTCTGGCTTCCTCCCACCACCCCAAGCGGCCTAGGTTGATTGGCAATCCTAAATTGTCCTTAGGTGTGAGTGTGACTGGTTGTTTGTCTATGTGTGGCCCTGCGATGGACTGGCAACCTGTCCAGGGTGTACCAGCAAACCTGTATGCAGGAAAAGCAGTTGATGATAGATGGATGGATGGATATTTACTTAATTATTCAGTCCAACCATATATTATTGTGACTTGGTCACTGACATGTAATGCCACAAATGTAAGCCAAGAGTGTGAAACACTGTCACTGTTTCTGCACCACAGTCCATGGTGGATAGCTTTGTGGCCCCACAGCAAGATGTTGGTTGCCCCGGCCTTTCTGTGTGGAGTTTGCATGTTCTCCCTGTGTCTGCATGGGTTCTCTCTGGGTGCTCTGGCTTCCTCCCACCACCCCAAGCGGCCTAGGTTGATTGGCAATCCTAAATTGTCCTTAGGTGTGAGTGTGACTGGTTGTTTGTCTATGTGTGGCCCTGCGATGGACTGGCGACCCTGTACGCAGGACAAGCGGTCGACGATGGATGGATAGCGGTGCTGAAATAGTTCTCAGTCATGACAGCAACAGTTAGTCACTGTAAGGATTTGGTTGTGTATTCATGTTTTTCCTGTTTAGTTTATTTTCATAGGTTTGGTTTTGTGTTCTGTGTTCTGTAAGCTTTATTTGATCGTGTCATGTTTGGGGTTTTGTAGCTTAATCTAGTCTTTTGTTCAATCGCATGTTTAAGTTTTTAGTATCTGTCTTGTCTCTTATCTTAGTTCTTAGTCCTGTGTTTAAGTTCTTAGTCTTGTGCTTTAGTTCATGTTTAGTGTTTTTCCTGGTCTGTGTACTTCTATGTTTTTATTATTTTGGTCTGTGTCTTAGTCCTTAGTCTTATGTCTCCATGTTTTAGTGTAGTCCTGTCTCCTGTTTAGTCCTGTTTTGTGTTTTACTTTGGTAGATCTGTCCTCGTGTGTTCCCGACTACTTTACTTCCTATTTTATTTTGTAATCTTCTGTGCCTGGTGTTCTTGTCTAGCTTTTTTCCTGTTGTGGATTACCTGATGTGTTTCAGCTGTGCTTCCCTCCCTGCTCGTTTGCCTGTGTATATATTGTCCTCAGTTGTGTTCAGTATTTGTGATGTCCTCGTCTGTGCTGAGTGTTCTGTCGTGTCCCTGCGCTGTTTTGGATTGTACCTGTTCTTG
Source organism: Micropterus dolomieu (assembly GCF_021292245.1). Classification (NCBI taxonomy): domain Eukaryota; kingdom Metazoa; phylum Chordata; class Actinopteri; order Centrarchiformes; family Centrarchidae; genus Micropterus; species Micropterus dolomieu. Next base: position 30,293,034 of record NC_060154.1, read on the forward strand.
GATTCTTTCCTTTGGGTTATGTTTTGTTTGGAGTTACCTTTTGTTTGAACATTTGCCACTGTGCTCCCAGCGTAAGCCTGCTGAGTTTTTGTTTAAATAAATCTTTTGAACTGCAAATACCTTGTCTACAGTCTGCATTTGGGTCCACACCTCAGTTCTCCGCTTCTGCACTCAGCTGGGATCAAACACTCAACCCTTGGGTTGCAGGTCCTGCATTTTACTGACTGAGCTTACAACATGTTAATGGAAGTCAATATTATGTCTTATCTCATCTACCATTTAATGGTTGAAAATATTGCTCTGACACATGTCTTTGGATGGTGGGAGGAAACTGGAGCACCTGGAGACAACATGCAAACTCCACACAGAAACGCCGGGGCAACCGGGGTTTGAACCCACAACCTTCTTGCTGTGTTCGACAGTGCTAACCACTGCACGACCGTACTGCCCCTGTTTGCAGACCCCTGCTGTATAAATTATTACTTCTTCTTTTTCTAACATACATATTCAGCATAATGATGAGTGTCTGCACTGCCTGAATTCTACCAGAAGTAGAACAAGAAGAACGTAGTGAGGAAACACGCTCTGTAGCGCAGTTTGTCCTTTTTCAGCTAGAAACATGACGATGGAATGTGGTGACGTCCATGGAAGGGGGGACCCGCGGTTATGTAGATATGAATGGCTCATTCAATGGCTTCTATGGTAATAAAAACATAATGGTTTATTATGCAAGGTCTTTACACACCACTGAAAACATAGATAAGGATCTTATATTGCATTTCTGTTGATAGATCCTCAGAAATATTACATAATGAACCTTTAAGTAAACTAAAGGCTGTATTTAAAATAAATAGTTTTGTTTTAAAATGTGCATCTTAAAACAAAGTGCTTAATTTCAGAAAAAATGAAATAAAAAGTGTCGCATGAAGTGTAGTCTTAACCAATTTTATAATAAACACTCAACACATCTAAACTAATGAACAGCTTTAATGCCTCCTCTTGTCTTTCATTCCCTTTATAGAGCTACCACTTCCCTACTTTCTCTTGCGAAAAACATGAGTTGCGGCTTGTCTTGCCAGCTAGGATTGTAGATATATGAGATATTCTGGTTTTGAACTTCCCGTGGAAGGAATGTACATGTAAGAATCTGTACATTCTTGGTTAAAAGGCCTGTGAAATCTCTTTTCTCTTTTGTCTCCTCTCTCCCCGTGTTTATCTCACTCGCAGACTCGACTCGCAATGCTTATCGGAATGCACAGATTTGATTAGCTGAGCAGCATCACACGAGACGACTGGAACACATGCCATTGGTCTGTGAGTTTCCTGTGCCACTACAGTAAATGTTAGGAAAGCTGCACGGGTTAAAACAGAAACGCTCTGTCACGAGGTAGTAATTCTCAATAATAAATCAGCTATAAGTCCGGGTCCGGAAAGAACAGCGGTCCGCCAATTAGTGACCTCTGACATAGAGTAATGGATGTTTGGAGGTGACAGTGTTCATACACAATGAAATGAAAACGAGAGGAATAGGGAGCCAGTAAGGGCCTAAATGCTTCAATTTGTGTGTCCCAGGGCCCCATGGGATTAATCTAGCCACTGTTATCTCCCTTTTGTATTTTCACACAATATAGAGCATCCTTTAGATGTTATCTTTAGAAGATAATGAAATACATATTACACTCTGGTGGCCATTTCTTTAATGATCTGAATGAATCTTCATAATTCCTAATGAAATGGAACAAAGGTATGTAAAACCGCTCCAGTCTATCCATACATGCCATGCGACTTCTAAGAGTCTACTGTTGTTGCTGAGAGCCTGGCTGTCAGATTTGATGAATTAGCTTTTCTATGGACAGTTCCAACTTTCTTCACTTCCAGAGAGACAACGGGAACAGGCCGACTGCCAGATCTCATTAAGCTCAAAGATATTCAGACGGACAGGCTGGGAGAAGCATCAGATCCTCTCAGATTTAATTTGTTTGGTTCAATCACGGCAGGCTGATCGCTTGTAGACATAGGATGAAACACGAGAGAAATGCTCTATTCACTTGTGTTGACAATAACTCATTCCTAACTCAGACAATACGGGTCTGTGTGTGCACGCCATTGTGATCAAATAGAAGAAATGAGATAATAGCTCTCAGTAAGTCTGCATTCACATATGTTGACTACAACAGAAGTATCATCTGCAATCTTTTTTAAGTCTTAAACCTGCATTTACATCTGTAAACAGATGAAATTGCATCAGTCACATTTTATCTTTCCCAAAATAGGATCAATGATGTTGGCTGAGTAGGAACTACACTTTCCGATTTATGGTACCTCAAACACACTGAGCAGATGTTATTTCTAATCCGAAAGTGTTTGATCATTAGGCTTGTAAACAGAGCTCCGATCAAGTCCATTGTGTGTTTTTCTGTGCGAGAAGCTCTTTGAGAAGAAGCCGGGCCTTGAACAAGAGAGAGACAGTGCGCTGGTTATAATTGCCTTACCTGAGGGTAGCATCCAATGGACCGACTCAAACGATGCAAAACTCATCCCAATTAAATTCAACACAGACAATGAACAAAGCTTTTGCTGTGTGTGTTGTCAGGATCAGAACAAAAGAATGATTAAAACTTCTTGTTAAGGTGGAAAGTTTGACACATCATCCTAAAAGCAGAGCACATTTTGGATATCTATTAAGTGGCTAGGGAATTTCAGTTAATCATTTCATTGTTTTAATGTCTCAAAAGCATAACCCCAAAAATGAATTTGCTTTAATGTAGTTCAGCACAAACAAGTGGCAGCAGGCCCAGAAATTGTCTTCAAAACAGATGGATTCAAGCCGTCACGTCACTGTGGGCTAGCTTTATACGACCATTCAAATCAGATTTTTTGAGCACGTGGCACAGAGCAGATCTGCATTACAGCCCTGAAACAGCAAAAAAGCCTGTGGAATCTGGTATTTTCAGATGTGTTTGAGCAACATTAAAGGAGAACTGCACAGAATGTAAAAGTAGCTGTCAGTGAGCACATCATGCAGTAAGTCAGGGAACTTGGAGGTGACCTTGAACATGGGTATTTTTATACGATTTTTGCCCTTTGTTTAAAAGAAAAATCTCGCCAAAAACACGCTATCAAGCGCTGTCAAGAGCATGCCAGAACACCAGAGCCTATTAAAATAAACAAAGCAGGCAGTGGCGCACAATCTGACATCAAAAGCAGCAGATAATGGCGCACACTCTGACGACGCAAGGCAAAAACTCAGATTTTACTGTCTACACGACAACACTGCATCCGGAGTTTCTTAAAATCTTCACCCTGGCAGGAGTTTTCAAAAATGTTCGGTTTCAGCAACCTGATTCTGCGTTTCTGTGTGGATGAACGGCCAAACCGCGTAGAAAAATTCATGGTTTTGAAAATACTCATGTACATCTAGACAGGGCTTCAGTTGCTTCTCTTGCTTCATGTAATCACAGACAGACTCGATGATGTTGAGATCAGGGCTTTGTGGGGGCCATGCCATCACTGCCAGGACTCCTTGTTCTTTATGCTGAAGAAAGTTCTTAATGACTTTCGCTGTATGTTTCGGGGTTTTCGTCATACTGCAGAAGAAATTTGGGGCCAATCAGATGCCTCCCTGATGGTATTGCATGATGAGTAAGTATCTTCCTTTCGTGCCTCTCAGGATTTAGGAGACCATTAATTCCCCAACTCTGTATGCAAAATTGCAGCGCCAAACTTGCAAGGAACCTCTGCCATGCTCCACTGTTGCAGGTGGGGCTGCTCAATTATGGCAGAAATCAATCAATAATCACAATTATTTTGGTCAATATTGAGATCACGATTAGTTTTACACAATTACTCACTGACTTAGGAAACAGCAATCATTTATTGAACTTGTCAAATTGAATCTGAATTTCAAATCCCAAATTGCCTATGAAATAACAAATAGTTATCCATAAATCTTCCATGAAGGCCACTTCTGACCAGACTTCTACAGACAGTAGATAGTTTACCAGGGTCCCACTGCTGGTTCTAAGCTGATGGCACTCAGTAGTTGTAGTAGTAGTAAAGTAAACATGATGTGCACCTGCTGCAGTTTATTCTCCTCAGCCCATTCCCATTTCTCTTCTTCGTAAGAGCTTGACAGCACATCTGGAAACCCCTGTCTGCCTTGACATTTCTGCCTGGGAGAGACCTTGCTGATGCAGTATAACAACTGTGTTGTTGTTAAGCTCAGTCTTGCCATGGTGTATGTCTTTGACAGTAAACTGTAAACTGTCTTCAGCAGCCTCACCTTATTAGCTGAGCTTGGCTGTTCCTCGCCCAGTTGTATTCCTCCTACACAGCTGTTTATGTTTCAGTTAATGGGTGTGTTTCAACCTTCATGTGGAATTAATGATTGTTAGCACGTGTTTGGTATAATTATTGAATCATACACATATGCCTACAAAATCCTTGACTTTGTGCAAGTGTACCTAGAAGAACTGATTCTGTTTTGAAGGCAAAGGGTGGCCACACCAAATATTGATTTTATTTAGATTTTTCTTCTGTTCACTCATTTTGTAATTTGTAAATTGGTGAATATAATCTATGAACATTTCTATTTTTGAAAGCATTTTTACTTTACAGCAGTTTTTCCACACCAGCCTAAAATCTTTACCTTTTTCAAAACGCAACAATTATGAATGTTGTACATAAAAAGGCTTTGTGGTCTCTTTCTTCATTCAGACCTGCAGCATGATGCTAATTAAGCTAAAAATCGTGAACTAGGATTCAAGTATCAAGTATCACCTCTGATGGAATGTTTAACACATTTTCTTCCTTCCACCTCAAAAGTCATTGCATGTATGTATGAACCAAATATGAAAATCTGGATATCTTAGCCTCTCGTGGACTAACTTGATGGAAGTTCTAAAATGCTAGAATTAAGTTTATTACTATATATAATCTAAACCCAAAAATCTGACTTTTCAGGAAACCACAATTTGCCCTATTGGCTTATCCTGCTGTTTTTCAACCAACAGAAAAAGAAAAGGTGCTGGTAGAGCTCTGCCATGAACTACAGCCCCCTCTCCATGACCCCAGCTGACCTTTGGGCCCCAGACCTGACTTCTAAGCCCTTAGCACAACTCTGACTATCATTGTTTCTGTCTGCTTTACACACATGGCATGTTGGAGTGTGACTGCGCTTGTAGGTTGACTTTCTCACATACACAGTCAGGCTGTTTTGAGTGCTGACAAATCGAAAAGTAAACAGGTGGCCAAAAAATGATAGCCAAGAATTCACAACTCTCAACACCTGGGGTGTAAACATGTCCTCCCTGCTCGTGTGTCACCTTCCTTAATAAGCAAAGTAAATAAATTCTATTTAGAAAACAGACTACCAGGTCCATCATTTGGGGGGGGGGGGGGGCAAAAATGCAGGAAAGTGTGAAGTCACCGGGTGCTGAAAAATTGCTCTTTTAAAGTGCTGATTCAAAGCCAAGATTTCTACTTCACACCAGCCACTACAGCCAAATGCTGGTACACTTAATACTGTGCTTAAGTACATTATTTATTTTCAAGATATTTGATGATGTGGAACCAAAATGCTAAGGGTGTGACCTATTCTAAGTGGTCACTACAGCCCTGGAGATAATTGTATAACCCTGCGTTTGTGGGGTAAATCTTGATGAATCTTTTCAGTCACAGTCGTGACAAAAATGTGTACAATGTGTAGATAGGACTGTCGATATTCTCTAAAGTTATGTAATTGGAAGTTTCCCTTTCAGACATCTTCTTCAGCTTACGCGCACCGTTACGTAACTGTTCTATTTGTGACACACTGCTAAAGTACACAGCAATTACCCAACTGTTGTACTGCTCGCGACAACGGCCCTGGGACAGCGGCAGCACAGCTAGATCAAACAGTTGTGCTAAATTAAAGAGCGGGTTATCAGACCAGGCAGGAGTGTTTGATGTGCAGAGATGAGATGCATTATTATGGTAAATATGCCTCCCTTATCAAGCTATTCCTACAGGGCCCTCTGGCTGAGCAGCCCCACAGTAGTGTATGCCCTTGGTCAGACAAATACAGGCATGTACCCACACACACACACACACACACACACACACACACACACACGGCAACATGAGCGGCAGAGAGCATAAATACATCTCTGTTGATCCTTTACACTCCACTCCAAACAGCCGCCTGTTCTCCAAATGTCACTCAGTTTCTGGCATAATTTGTTTCTAATCATTGGCAAAGAGTGGGAAAATGTCACCGTTTTCCAAGGAGGATGAATTCCGATTGATTTCCAATTAGGGCTGAAACAAAATGTACGTTTGCTTTTTTTCTCTGTGTGTGAGAGAGATTGCTTGTCTTGGCGTGGTGGTTAAGATCAGGAGAGACATAATGCCCTGAAGTCCATAGGTGGAACATCGCAAACAACAATCATGTATTTATGGCACTGAAATAGCCATCACATGCTGGAAAACAATAGAACATAAAGTTTATAACATTGTATTCAGCTAAAGTGAAGACAGAGAAATGAGGTAGAATGAAGGGAGACTCTAACACTCGACCAACTGATGGTGTAACTTCATCACTTAGGGACAGTCAGACATACCTTTGCGTTCATAGAACCGGCCCCCACCTTGGTGGGGTCCAGCTAAAAGCAATATCCTGGATGGAAAAGTGTTGTGATTTGAGGTTGCCAGGAGCCGTTAACTCATCATTTCTCAGAGAGAGTTATCATTTCTGTAAGTCAATTTACAGCAACATGTACAGCTGTGGCAATCATTTTGTTGAACGTTTTTCTGACACAGGAAGATGACGTCTCCAATCTTAATCCGACCTACAAAACTCTGCTTAGTTAGTTGTTTTCATACCAGGCCAGCCGTCAACAACCTTTGAATTGCTGGGGGGAAAAAAACATTAGATATGAGAGCTGTGAAATGTCTGGAACAAGGTTAACTAATCAAAGGTCAGTGAGTTATACAAGGTAAATCCCCTCATTTTGTCTCGCCTACTACTGTGATATATCTATATATATACTATATCCTGAAAGCCATGAAAGCACAATACCCACAATACCCAAAATTTGCACAAGCAAATGAAGAAAACATCATCCCACCACTTAAACAGCATTTAGGGGGAAAAAGCTGCATACTACTTGTACACTGCATACATAATATCTAAATCAAGCAATCAGAATGTTAAAATTTAAACAAATTGCTCACACCCATTAAATTAATTAAACTGTGTTAATCATTTCTGTTTGCTGTATTTGGTTGCGTTTTCTGTATTTTCAGTGCCTTTCATTTTTTTTAATGCTGCGCATATGCCAAATTGATGAAGACTTTTTCTTCATTTGCTTTTGTCTATTATTTAAGCTCACAGGGTCACTGTACAATCTAAAGAGGACTGGAAGTTCAGATGAAGCCTGTGCAGTGGTGCCAGGAACTCTACTGTGTAGGTGAAGAAATCAATAAGCAATAATGTAAAGCTAACAGCAACTATTCTAATATAGCAGGATATTTACATTACATGACTCAATGAAGCTATGGGCTATATGGATGTCCGCCCAACATACAATTAAATGGGCTGAGAAAACAATGTAACATGTACCATAGATCACAGTTCAGTCCTCAAACAAAGAAGCAAGACTGTGTGACACATTTACCTGCTACCTATCTGTTTCCCTGAATACGGTGCGTAGGGACATATAGGCCCAAGTGTCGACAGGCATCAGCTTTTTGTCTTAATGTGCATGCCACTGACGGCAAAGCTTGTTCTGCATTCAGTGGTGGAACACTAATTTCATCCAGCAACAAATAAATTGCCAAAGTAATTTCTTGTGAGTGACAGTGGATGTAAGCTTCACCAATTAAATCAGTCAACTTAGCAGGAAGAGGCACAGAAAATAATAAATGAAGACTCAAGAGAAAAAAAAACATATCAGCATATTAAAATCATTTATTGTGCTCCAGAAGAGTAATTACTATTTAACCAGAAAGAAAGACAAGTGACAAATAATCTACATTACAAATGCCAGACCAGCCCATAAAGTGCCACCTGTTTCACATGGCATTCAAAGAACAAATCCACCTTTAGTTTTCAGACTGCTAGCAAAAACCTCTCAGGATGAAACTGAGGGTTTGGTTGTTGAAGTTTCTGCTGCGATTTGAGTTTAGAAAATGGCACGTTGCGTTACATTCATTCGCAGTGCTTGTTCCTCCCCTCCCTGTCTGTCCCGTACACTACAGCACAGGCTGACTGTCGACCACAGTCAGGGCAGATTTACACTGGAACAAAAGTGAAGCATCCCCCTAGAACAGGGTTTCTTAACGGTCTTCAGTCCCAAACGGCGTGGATTCATTCTCACCCTGCTAGACTGGCTCACTGAAACATACTGCAGTTGGGATTCAACAGAAATGACTGAAGAAATGCTACCTGGATTTGTTCGGAGTACCCCTCTTTGAATGATGGACACACAGTTTTAAAGGAGGGTGACATAGGATGGGAGTAATTCTCAACTCAGACTTTTATCTTATATCTGCCATATGGATATGCACTCTGTTGTTTCAGATGTAGTACTCTTACAAGCACACAGCCAATAAATCCAAATTCAAGTCTTATTCAGGACAAGCCAGATGTCATATGACAAATAAATTAAACAGAAAAGTAAAAATCTCAACACAGAAATTAGGCACACATTACAGAAATAAACACTGATCCATGTGTACAAGCCTCAGTTATTGACAGTGGAGTATAGTTTTAACTGATGAACAATATCAGCATATGGATTTCCATGTAAATGCACTCAATAAGGGCTCTACGGTTTACAACTATGCCATGGATTCTGTCTTTTGAAAAGATGTGTGTTTCACCAAACACAAAGGAACACACTCCTGCTGCATGCTGCACCCATTTAGTGTCCTCCAGTCTTGAGGAAATTCAGTCATGAACCAGAGATAAAATATGAAAAAGGTGTAAATTTAAAAAACAAAAAAAAGGGGGGAGGTTGGGGGGGGGGGGGGGGGGGGGGGGTGTTTTT
>NC_060154.1:30302082-30336695 GCF_021292245.1 Micropterus dolomieu
GGGGGGGGGGGGGGGGGGGGGGGGGGGGGGGGGGGGGGGGGGTGTATGTTTATGTTTTTATGGGCCATTGAACTTAAACAAAAGGTATACCCTTCTCCTCAGATAAAAAGTCATAAGGTTCCCTGTTAAAAGTGCCGCAGCATATAAACAGTATAAAAGTTGCAATTAAATATGAGCTTCTTTTATATTTTATTTGCTTGTTTAACTATCCAGTCATGGTTTATTGTTATTAGTTCTTAGTTTAAAGGCCTAATGTTCCTTTTATCAAAGGGTAGGTACCCCTCCTTTAAAACGAGCTTTTAAAATAATTTAAGCAAGCTGGGTTTCAGTGGAGAGTTTTAGTGTCCCATGACAGTGTAAAGGCTAATCCAAGTTTTCCATTTTGACAAGAATAAAGTCCTGGGGAAACCATGCATACTTGGTGAACACTTGCTTATGGCAGCCCCAAAACCAATCGCCACCTTTCCCAGTTCATTCTTTCATGGGCAAGTGCAGCTTTTGCCCTCTGATTTTTGTGTATATATTTAGTCTTTCATGAATAATTCAGGTGGATGGGTTTTAAACTATGAAATATATATCATATTTTAAGACCTCTGTTTATAGTGGCAATTTGACCAAGTCAGTGTTTCCATCCACAATGCATGAGCTTCTGGTTATACATGTACAGTGTAAACATGAGTGTTAATTGCTATTGCCTTGAATAAGAATAATATGAGATCTTGAAATCAAAGACATGTTTGTGAACGACAATATTGCTCATCTGCTCTTACCTTTCAGGAAGGGTTAAAATCGGTTATATGATATGGAATACTTCTTTCAATTTTAGTTTACTCATCAGAAACTGGTGATAGCCCTAGTCTGTTAAGTCCTAGCCCTTACTCGAAAGCATATGTTTTAATTTAAGTGTGAGCTGAGGTTTTTACAATGCAAGCAACATCAACATTAAAGGTACCCTGTGGAGTTTTTGACCACTAGTGGTTCTGCTGAGAAATGGTTTGATGTGAAAGTTGTTGGCATCTTTTGCTCTACCAGCACGTGCATACAAATGCAAAAGTTCGTCAAGAGCATGGGGGTGGCGTGACCTACAATTGCAGGCGCCAGAAATGCATACAGACAGTTGGGGAAGGCAATGCACAATAATGTACCAACTATACAAGAATAGGAGGGAAAAGAGGGAAAGCTGAAGAAAACAATGGAAGTTTCCAAACATTCACATAGAAAAGCTTTTCAAATGTTTTATGAGGTAGGGAATGCATTTGATATGTTTGTTAGGCCATAGCAAAGTAACTTTTTTTGTAGGAAACATTGGTTAAACAAAATAATGAAAACTTCACAGAGCACCTTCAATATCCAGCTGATAGCCACATGTATTTATGTGTTAACATGAAGACAGAAACAGCTAACCACTAATCTAGTAATCCAGCTGACACGTTAACTTGTTAGCACAAAACTAGTAAGTGTTAATGGTGAAAAGGCTGAAATAAGTCTTCCAATATGGCTGCCAGAGAGCAATGAGTAATGTCGTATGTAGTATCTGTATTTATGTGAGTTTGTTAAGTAGGGCACTGTGCTATGACTCTGGTAGCCTGTTATGCAGTTTATCAGCTGACATGCTATTGATCACCTTTTTTTTTTGCAGTCAGCCACTATTAATGGCTAGCAAGTGCTTCGGTCTCTGTGCTGGGTCTTCCCTCTACGGTCAGTGAGTGGCTCCTTCCAGTCCTTCCTTTTTGAGGTACTGTGTATTTGAAATCTTTTTCACACATTCTCAATCACCAGGGACACAGCGGCTTGCTAGTGCTTCAATCAGTCATGCTAAGGTCTACAGTAGCTGCCTCTCAATTTGTGCAGCTAGCTCATGATTTCATCAATCTCTGTCTGTCCTGCTTATGTAAGTTTCAGTGATATTAGTGAAGTTAAGCTGTCATTAGGTTTCTCAAGCAACGCAGCTAATGCTTCTCTTCAGGGGGGTGAAGGTCATCCTATGCTTTTACTTTCAGAAGTTTCACTAATTATACTGTTTTAAATTGCTTCGATTGCCAAGCTTCTCCTCTGTCAGTTGTTAGGCACGATAAAGCTATTTAATGCATTTCCTCACTTATATAACCCTTGATTTCATGAGTCATTGCAGCACCTTCTCGTCCGTCTGTCTAGTTTTACATCCTTAAGCAAGCTGGCAGGACTGCTTGTTCTGTATGAGAAATCTAGGACTGTTCTATATTTATGTACTCACCACACAAGGTAAATCTTAGCAATTGCCACTAAGTTCAAAACAGCTTCTACCAATTTCCATTTTTATTTTCAAATATGTCAGGTACTGACCAGCGCTTTTCTCACGCTACAGTTGGCTTGCATTTATCACCTATCATAATCATGGCAAGTTATTAATTAGCATTCATCCTCAGCTGTCAGCTACTTAGCATGGTCCTGTAATTGCTTGACTATTTACCCATCAGTGCAATTACATGTTTAATTCAACGGGTGGCCCTTTCTTTACCCCTGTGTCATTTCTCTGGAGAGAAGTGCCTGAAATGGGCAGGTGCTGACTAATGTTCTATCCCAGTCCCTGTGATATTTATATGTAATATGTCCCTTTTTACCAGCAGCATGTAACAGAATTTAGGAATTTAGAGCCAATTGTATTTTTCACAACAACACAATAATGTCTACATACCCATATTGTGTGGCCTGACAAGACCTGACCAGTTGTATTTCATTTTTCTTTTAAAGGCTACTGCAATCTGGCAAAAGGTTTATGGGTGCCTTATAATGTAAAATGACAAAAACGCAGGTATGCTGTGACCCAGAATATTCTTTGTCAAATGGATTTCGCATGAATCCAAGTGAAATGCCAACGCCAAATGTGATGGTAAGCAGGTAGATTGTGGCTCATGCTCGGATCAGACTACACACTGCCTTTTGAGATGTCAGACTACAGCTAAGTGATATGGTGGACTACACATAGCAGCCTGACCAATCATAGCTTGCGGTATTTCATGACTTGCACGACATACATAGGCCAGCAACAAATGTTTACATATTTTAACATCTATGATTGAAAGTGAACCTGGTAACATTCATTGTTACTCTGTGGTTTGTCTTTTTCTTTTGTAGTTGGTAGAAAGACAGTGAGTGTTTGGGTGCACAGCATACATATGTGTGCAAAGGGTGACAATTCACCAACATTCATGAATCTGAAATAATTATCCTTACCCGAGGGTGATTAAAAATGGTAACGGGTTTACTGAAATGAACACATCATAGAAGTTGTCAAATAAGGTGAGAGAAGGCAGAAAATGACATGCTAGCCTTTTTGTTGCAATGTCAAGAAGTATGCCAGAGTTAGTCTGCAAGTCTGAGTCTGGGTTGGGCCATAACTGGCCTGATGATACGCAGTCTGATCCCAGCAAGGCTGACAGTTACACCATTGTTGTATATTTTAAAATAACAACTAAGACCTTCTTGCTCATTACTTTGTCTTGCATGGAAGGGATTTTTGCTGTTATCAAAATGTTCTCAACACCAATATCAGCATTTAATTTTCTTCCAAAGTTCACCTCCACATCTTGTGAAATGTATTTCAACCATTTGCTTGGGTTACAAAACACAAGGTCATGTAGGTTTTTTTATATGGGTATAATAAATCTTGAGTCCAAGTGCAGGCAATCAGGTTGTTAGTCTATATACAATATCTTGAGTAGATACCAAAACACTTGGAAAGCCCAGGCCTAATTACTTAGCCCATGGATGTGTGTGTGTGGGTGTTAGCACACACATGCTCATTTGCATATGTTTGTGTGTGTGTCTGCAATCAGAAACGGGCAAGCAGAGTGCTAGGTTGTGGCCTGTCGATACAATGCCAACAGACCTACAGGATGGATTTTCCCCAGATCATGAAATTCACACTTTTGTCTGGCCCATGTGTGATAATAGCCTTGGAATCTGTCTTTTGTTTAAACCCCAGATCAAACCCTGGCAGTTCATTTCATCCAGAGAAACAATCTGGAGCAAACAGATGTAATTAGTTTATTCAATTTAAATCTTATTCCAAAAAGCAATACTCCCTATGACAGACTAGATTTTATCCCCCCATCCAACTTATCTGCTGCAGTGTTATATGGGGTAACAGTAGTCTGCACTCATTATTTTGAATGACTGCACAGTGCCTGTGAGCGAGCCAAAAGGGGCAGGATGTATTCTCACAACAGAGGCCTCCACACATCTACACTTTAGTGAAGGGAAAACAGGGAGACAAGCGTTTCAGCTTACCAAGTAGCATCTCTGCGCCAGCATACAGATCTTATATGAGCACAATAGGCTTGCCATCCAGGGTATTCCTCTCTCTGTCTGTTTTGAAGATCACCAATTTACCCCGGCACTGACTCTTAAGCGACTGGATCCGACTGCAGTCTGCTTTGCTGTGTAACACATTCCTACTCCGGTGGCTAACATTGTTAGCTGCTGAGGCTTCACTGACCTAAAGATGTTAGCGATGGCAGACAGCCTTGCAGGAGACGGTAAACTGAAGGTGGTGTGGATGCGAGGGGAAACCGTTTTGCTAAACAGCGCAACCTGTCAGCTCAGTAGAAAAGATGAGCCAGTAGAGAATCTTTAGTAGAAAAAGACTGGGGCCAAAAAAAAAAAAGTAGGAGCTCTTTAAAGTGAGGTAAAGAGGGTAGTCTGTGGGTCTCAGCTGTTATGGGAGGCCTTTCTTCTTTCTTCCCATAACACAATGTGCCTCACAAAATGGTCAACCTTGGCTAAAGATGACAACTAGATGAATAATGCGTCATGGGAATTGACCTAGACTCATCCTGGCCCCTCCTCTCATCCACCTGCTGTGCATGTCCACCCAATGTAATCTGTCTGTGCTTGGCCTTTGACTTGTGTTAGTCACGTACAGGCATTCATATTAAAACAGCTCTATAGAACCTGGCTAGAAAAGAAAAGCTACATAGCCCAGAGATTCACTCTTCCACCATATTTTTCACTTTCACCCTTCATTTTTTTCATACCAATGGACATCCACGGTCAGTCAACGCACCCTTCAGTTAAAGAAAAGAAAAATGGGCGATGGAATAAACAGTGCAGGTAATTACTTCTATACGGTAAAGTGGTCCAATAGGTAGAATAACAAAGAACATTGATCTCAACTGAAGGTACAATGAGTTTGATTGATACAGTGTAATGTGATTTAACCACTATCAAAAAGTAGTACCAACACACAGAGTACAAAACTAGTCCTTATATGCCCAGCTCCACTCAAGCTATATTATGTTATGCAAGAAAGTTTTATCATATCCCCAGCCCCTCCCTTTTCTGTTCCCAAATTTGAGCCCACAACATCCACAACCTGGAACTGCATTTCCCATGGTCCTGCAAGGGTGTGTGTTTTCCTGTAATCCAATCAGGAAATCCATCTGAAATTGCCCCAATGCAAGGGAGAGGATGAAAATTATTCTTAATAATGACATAATCAGCAGAGCAGCCATCAAGCAGATAAATTGTCATGCGCATCGTGCTAAAATATCCAATTATCCTTTGTCCCCCAGCTCTCTGTGTTGAAGTTGGAACTGCCAGAAAGCCAGTAGGTGGATCCTCACTTCCCACTGGTTTAGTCTTGCTGGCAGGTTTGCAGTATAGATGCCCCCCAAGAGAAGAGGGCTTAAACAGCCTTGGTGCTTAGTGTACAGATCTAGATATGTAAATAGGTTCTATACAATAAAATTGTTCCCGATCCTCAAAAATAAATGGATGAAAAGTATTTGTGACATTTTTTTCCTCAAAATGGTTCCATTGTGCATACAGGGTTTCTTTTTTTTCCTTTAAGTTCAGTCCTTCGCTCTATTCAACAATTGTTTTTGTTTTATCTTACATAGCCTCCATTTATGAAGTTAACACATGCCTAAATAGGTTTGCGCCGCATCTACTCTGTGCCCCACAGTAATCTGCAGTGCCAAAGGAAAACAATATGTTTTCTTTCTTTTACAAAGTGCTCCCCTCTTCTCACCTCCGAGGCGTGTCTGATGCTCTGTTCTGCTCCCAGATAATACTGTCAAGTAGTCATTTGTCAAAAGATCCCGAAGGCCATATCTGTCGCTAGAAAGAAAAAGTAGTTTACTGTACCTTGTTTTGCTGCAATATTAGAACAAAAATAATAATAAAAAACATCCTCCTCTTTGTTTTAGCTTGTGAGGTTGTTTTTCCTTTAACTCATAATTTGTACTTTTTTCTTCTTGTCTTTTATTTTTCTACAAAAACATAATTATACTTTTTTTTCCTCAAGTCCAAACCCCCCAGAAAACCCTTTACTATATTCCCTCCGGTATTAACAGGGTGTCGACAATCCCAGTGTAATTCCATGGGTGTCTGGCGACTCCAGGCTGGCGTTTCAGCTCCTGACATATCTGTGTTTGTCAGCATGTCGGCCTTAAGTCTCTGCTACAGCAGTGGCGTTAGATTTTGCCTCAGCCATCAGAGTCCTGCCTGCGTGGGTACATCCACAGGGCTATACCCGGGTGGTGGAGTGTGAGTGCGGATGGGGCAGGGTGTTATTCTGCCCGCTGCTGGGGAAGGTGTTGAAAGAGTGGAGTGAGGTGAGCCCCCCCATGGTGCTGGGGATCATGGTTATGGTGTTTGGCGTCATGAGCGGGATGTCGTCCGGCGAGCGCCTCATGGCCAGAGTGTAGTCCGGCGGGCAGGCAGTCCTCAACACCATGTCGTGCGGGTGCAAGGAATCGCCCACTCCCCTGCAGTCCCGGTCCAGGTCAGAGTGCTGCTTCATCTGCAGGGACATGATCTCCTCCTCCTGAGTGTGAGCCAGGTCGTTAGCGGCGCTACGCTGGGGACTGCAGCGCCTGTGGACATCATGCCGGCGCTTGTCCTTCTTGTAGTAAAGTGCGGCAAAGGCCAGAATGTTGAGGAAGAGCAGGGAGGCTCCTACAGCGATGGTCACAGACAGTTCAGTAGAGTAGTCACGCTGGTCCACCAGGTGTGGCTGGTTGTGGCTGTCCTGGGTCTCGGTGGGGAATGGAGTCGGGTTGGGGCGCTTGGTCACCAGAACCTTTGTCTTCGGGGTGCGGTTGGTAGCCTCTGGAGGAGGGATCTGAAGACAGGAAGAACAATGGTCAGTAAATAATTGATTTGAATAGTTTGGTCACTAAGTGCTAGCCACTAGGCTATTGTGCCTAGTGGATCGCACTGGGGCCTCACAGCAAGAAGCATCCCCGCCTGTCTGTGTTAAGTTTGCATGTTCACCCCGTGTCTGCGTGGGTTTTCTCCGGGTGCTCCGGTTTCCCCCACCATCAAAAACATATTAACAGTGATTTAATTAAATTATTATCCAATAGTCCTTAAATCGTATTAAAACTTGCATTCCTTGATAATACAGTCACTCCTGAAAGTAGTTAGCAATACTGTAAATGTTGCTCTTTATTGTCTTGCACAGTCTCATACTGCACATGGGGGAGGTTCATCTATTCTGTTTTCAGTTGTAAAATCATTCTGACAGAGAGTAGGCTAAGATTTGGGTTTAGAATAGCATGGTTTGTTTCTTCCAGAAATCAATACACAACATTTTGCAATAATCTGAGCAGCCCAAAACTCAATTTAACTTAAAGCACTTTTTTATTAATTGAACACCTGATATGCTGTTAATGGGATTAGAATGACGAGTAGAAAAGCTGATGTAGATGACAATGTTTGGCTCATGATATGAGAAGATGTGACTTCCCTCCTTCAACATTCTGAAACAACACCACTGTGTGACTAAAAAGAAGCATTTGTTTGTATAATACATTAATATGCAACACGTCATATCATGTCAACCACAGAAGTAGGAGCTCACACTTGGGGGCAGGATTAGACAAGAGTTGGGTTAACAAACCATCTGAAAATTGCAATTTAAAACTCTGTTTTGCTTGGGTCTACTCCAAAACCTTTGGTAGCTATTTTTTAGAAGCAGGATGAGATATTGATGATTTAGTACCAACCTTGGTGGTGGTGGGGATGAGCTGGGTGACCTCGTTGAGGCTGTGCAGATGAGGAACCAGCTCCAACCACAAGTTGACCTGAGGAAAGGAGAGAAATTGTGAAGTGGGACACAAATTTAGGATGAGAATGTAATCATGTTGATAACTCGGATGCTAATATTTCAAATTAATCTCATTGATTCAGAACCTTTGCTTTGCTGAGGGCAATTGTTGGGCTTCTGTAAATAACACCACAGAGTACGGTCTAGACCTGCTCTTTTATGAAAAGTACTGTGAGATAACTGTTGTTGTGATTTGGCGCTATTTAAATCAAATTGAATTGAATTGAATTGAATTTGCATTACTTAAAATTAGGCAGGGGTATGCCACCGTGTTCTTGATTCTGGAAAATGTTATGAAACCCAAAGATAGCTGGTTTAGACAATCTTGCACATTGTACATTTAAACAGCCAGAACAACACCAAAACAGAAAGTGCATTCAGTAATATCTGACTGTACCTTGTTGGCACGGTAGTGCTCTTTGACCCTGGGCTTGAGGCCAATGTGTAGGTAAAGCTGGTCTTTCTGGTTGTAGCGTGTCCATGCCACTTCTTCAAAGCGATTGGGCTTGGTGTGGATGAACTTCGTGTCCTGGGGGACAGGCTGGTTTGGGTCCCTGACAAAAAGAGTAAAGGTTGAAATAATTCACAGAAAGGTGAGATCTGCTGATGGTTTTATGGCAGAACACAACACAAGTTCATTTGAAACGCAGAAGTAGTAGACACACTGCCTCCCATAGAAGATGCACTCCTCTCCAGGGCTATCAGTAATAGTTATGTCACCTTGTGGTTGTTTACTTTAGGGGACAGGAAGAACTAAACTTAAAGGTGGAGTGAACCTTTTGAGACACGACTGTCTGTTTATTAAAATTTTAATTTTGACCTAAGTATAGCATTTCCTTTAGGCTAATCAGTGTAATTAGGAAAATAATGGGATGCAGTGGTGAGATGCAGCCCCCAGGTTTCATCAAATATTAATCAACAGTTTCTGAGATATCACACCCGATAAAATCAAAAAAGGGTCAAAGGGGGTGTGATGGCTCACAGATGATTGGGTTTCAAATGATTCCGATTGAATGAAAAAGTCTTAAGATAGCTAGTAACCTCAGAGGCTTTCCTAATTTGAAGTTTTATTCAAATGCTAAAGAAAGTGCATGTCATAGTTTTTAAATTATGGATGTCTAGTTGGCAGTGAACTTATTTTATACATAAAAGAAGCCTCCAGCCAAGGAATATGTTTGAGTAAAGATGCAGTTCAAGCATGCTGATGATTTACAGAAAGCAAATGCTTCAGCAGTTGCTATAAAGCGAAAAAACAGCTAGCAATTATTTTAATCTCATGTACAATTCACTTTTGGTAAACATCAGAATTAATCCATAATAAGAAATAAATCAATAATAATACATAATTAACATAACACAAAAACGAACCACTCTCTAAAAGCAGGTCAGCAACCCCATATGAACACCCCATCTTATATTCAGTATATACAGAGAAGCTTACAGAGCACATTGCACGTGGGAGCCTGTGCTAAATAGACCCACTTACACTTAATCTGAGCAGAGCAGAGCCAGCCATGTGAGCTATGGAAGCCCATTCAGACCCACTGAGCGCCCCATTGTCTCAGAGCAGCATATGGAGCCAGCCAGACCTCATCAGGAACACGCTTAACCATTCAGATTGGTGGCATAAATCTCCCAGGTACCCGGCATTCCACGTCAATTTGAGGTTATATATGTAGATCATTAGTGCCTTTCTGTTCCCTTCAGGGCTATTGGGCAGTGCACAGAAAAAAGCCAATCCCCCCCCCCCATTATGCTCTCGAAAAACAATTAGGGCCATGACTATATGCTGAACGAATGGGGGAAAAAAGTATTTTAATTTTGTCCCATCGAGAATGTCAGTCTTCAGGCTACAGCCATTAATTAAGAATGTATTTGAAGATATGTAAAGGGTATCTGCATAGAATACCAATTACACTGTACAGTCCATAAAACACAATAGCACAATTCACTACTCCTGATCATCAAATGTTGGTTAATATTGTGGAAACACAATTACAATGAAATTATCAATTAGTTCATGGTCTTGTTATGGTAATGGCATGCTGATCAAGTGCTGTAAGAGCGATTGCAGAACAAATGCCTGCAAAAATGTTTCAATAACCCCATGGCTGACCTTTAATAGAACTCCTGTATATGAACGTGCCCAAGCTTGTTAACCAGGTTGCTCCATAAACAATGACTGGACAGATGATTTGGAGAATAGACATACAAATGGAATACTTTTATTAATTGGTTATAAATATTTTTCATAATTCCTCCTTTTCTGTGGCACAGCTTTTATCATTTTGATGGAAAGTGCTCTCTGTGGCTTTTTGTAAAAAATAAAAGGTAACTTTGAGTTCTACAAGAAGCTAGAATGTCATGAAATCTGTCAACAGAGGCTTCAAGTGGATATTGTTTTTTTTCTTTAACATCAGTGGCATAATCAATTTTGTGTGCTAATCTTGAGTTCATTGAATGCATTTACATGTACCTAAGTAGCAGGTAACTCAAAATAAATATGGTTACTCTGTTAAAATTGACATTGGGCACAGGGTAATATCAGCCTAATACCACCATATTTGTATTAACTTTTAAGTTAAACTTTACATTTCTTTCAGAATACATCATTATATTTGTAATTGCAGATTTGAATGTATCATAGTTAAACACAAAGTCATGACCTGACTGCCTCACACAGACTGCAGCCACAAAAATGACTGTAGAGTTGAGTCAAGTTCTCTGTCTGACAACCCAGTTACTTCAGTGCATGTACTGATTGATTGAAGTTGATGCTAGCCATTTTGCAATAGCATGAGAAAAAGAGGATAAAGCGAGCTAATGCACATTATCAAACAAAAAAAGTTTGGGTAGGAAATTTATTTCAGAAGACTTTTTTGTTAGATTTGTTGACATTCTCTTTACATCTCAACAGCACTCAATAAATCAAATGCTCTGAGACAAAATTGACAAGTACAAAGGCTGTGTAAAGAAAAACACAGAAAAAATTTCAGTGTAACTATTACAGACATCAATTCTGGCATGAAAGGGTTTAGCCATTATTTTCAGCACAATGAATGTACCCGACTGTAATAGCTGCAATCTAGAGCATGGGTGTTTAGTAAGTTTGAGTTGAAGGTACTTCATTAGGTGCACTTAATACATAAACTTAGTCTTTCAAACTAGTTTACAGTACATTTGAACTCAGTTAACACACTTTGTGTTAAGATGGCACTGCCCAAGACCATGGAGATAACATACAGTAGGTTTTATTGGCCCAAGATTGCAGTGTCACCATACCCTGTCTTGGCAAAGTTTGTCCAGTATGTCATGACCACGGCACTGAGCATCACGTCGTTCTTTGAGAAGTTGCAGGGGAACAGCTCTGTTGGTCCAATCATCGGTAGGCCAAACACATATGGGATCTCATCGCCATGTGCTGCGTCGGCCCACGGCGGTACCTAATGAGCAGCAGATGAACCAAATCAGATCACTATTATTACATTTATGTGATAGATTCAGGCATTCAAGGCATTATTTTTGCTGCTGACACACAGTTGATATTGTGATGATACACACAGACAGACAAGCTGGGAAAATACAATATTTTTTGAGAGAGAAAAGGGGAAATGAGATACATTTTCAATATTATTTTGCCTACCATATCTGGCTCACTATTATGTGTATAACAGAGAGAGACAAGATGAGAAATATAGCGATGGTGCAGAAGGAAGAGGGTGGCTTTGAGCTGAATTTTAAACTTAGATGTCGGAAGTCCATGTTACTTGCTGTAGCCTGTTGAATTAAAAATATGCCAAAAGAAAATGTGGGATTGAATCACCAATCCTCACTTTCTTTTAGGACTGAGTAATTGGTCTGCATAGTTGTGTATAAACAAATATGCAGAAAGTAGTTATTCAACTAAAACTGGGAGTAGGAGTTAGGAAGCTTAAAACTAAAATAACAAAACATAGGCTACAAACTCAGACTGTTTTTGTGCAATGAAGTACTCTTTGTACTGTAAGGCAGTCTGACTTCACGTCACAAACCAATTAAGTAGCGTGCTCTAAAAGAATCTGAAGCAGATTCCAAATCTTGCTTTCCAAATCTGACACAAAGAAACCTATTCCAAAACTTTGCGTGGAGGCCACAACAGACATTTGAAATGGTCAGTAATAGTCTTGTTGGATTACAGTACAGTACTGGAAAACAGTACAATAGAAAATCAAGTTGCCTGTAATGATTTTATACATTTAAAGCCTCAAGCTGATGAAAATACAAATGCATATGGAGAGGCTGTGCAATTGCATTCATACAGTAGTCAATAGAAAGAAACAAATGGATGCAAAAACAGGCTAGTTTGCTCCAGATGTCATTTTGTTTTGCCCTAACCAATTAGTAGAAAGTGACGTTTTCATTCTATATTAGTCGACAAGAAAGGCCCAGTAGCAGTTGGTATGATATTTTTGATGGTGATTGAATAATAATTCTATAAGTTGACTTACAACAGCCTGTACAGCTGCAACAACCCCATCCACACACCATGTTTGTGCCAATTATTTACTGATGTAGCTAGGCAGACAGTTAGCTATATAGGAACATCATTGGATCATTCTTAATCCCACCAACAAAACTGACCAACTAAACCAGACCTATTTGAATTGCACAAATCAGAGATCTTGGTGGTGATTCAGAGATCTGGAACCAGATTGCTTTAAAGCACCTACAGAGTTGATGCAATATGAGTAACTGATATAAAATCCTACAATAACTGGTAGCACCTTTAATCATGAAACGGACTCTCTATAATCTCGTTGTTTGATCTCTGATTGTGTGGTTTTGTCACTGAAAGCTTTACAAAGGGAACAAAAAGCCAACAGAATTTTGTAACTTTCATCATATTATTGTCGATCCATAAACTAGATGTACCATTACCCAGAAATCCAAAGACACACCTGTTCCGTTTGACAGTGGTGGTAGAAGGCATAGAAGTATGTCGGTGATCCAAAGCTGGAGTGCAGGTCTGCTGTAGCGACAGCTGGTGCCACCCACTGGTGATCAGTGAAAAGGGCCAGCAGTGTCTTTCGGCGAGTCTCTGGGTTGTGCCTGTCAGCCCAGTCAGTGTACATGAACTTGATGGTTTCTCGGAGGATGTCTTTACCCTCTGGATAACCATAGAGGTCATCCACAAAGCTGGACACAGCGTAGTCAAAGTCGTTAGCCTGAACACCGTTTTCGTTGTCCACGATAAGCTCGACGAACTTAAGGCCCTCGCCCTGGTTTACTCCCAGCATAATATCATAGTTGAGGAACTCACCTTGAAAGAGAAGGTGCAGGTGGTTATTAAAACGTAAAGGGTAAGGATGTTGGTAATTTCTGACTCTTAAGAATGAATTGGTACCTTGCTCCATGAGTATCTGAGGATCATCAGGGATAACATCTCCATCAATAACAGGTCCGAAGGCGATGTGGTAGCGGGCTGGCTGGATGTCTTGATCCACCAGCTCCTTGTAGTGTTTTCTCTGAAGGCACACCACAAGCTCAACAGTGTCCTCCAGGTTACAGCCCACCTTTCGGGCAAGCATCCGGGCATACTTGGCTGGCTGAAAACTGACGGCCCAGCTGGAAAGAGCAGTGCCACTCTGGGCAATGGCTCTCTGGAACAGGCCTGGAGACAAATACAGCAGAGGGGCAAGGACAAAAGAAGGAAATGAATGCGAGCTCGAATAACAGACATATAAAAAGAACAGACATATAATTTTAGACCATCAAAATCAAGGCTGGAAAGTGAGGTGAAGTAAAGTTTAGGGGCTAAAATGCACTGCCTTTAAAGGCAAGGTACCAGAAATACATGTCTTACCAAGATGAAATAAATGAGGGCTACTAATCATGCCAATATTTTTTGGTTAAAAGGTAAGACTGGTGATATTCTATATTCTGTAAACTCATCAATGAGCCGCACACAGCCACTGTAGTTAATTTACAGTCAGTTCCACAGACACAGCCTGCAAAGCGAGTGTCACATGACAGATGGAGACAGCCGAAGTTGAAGTAGGCTAGTCTTCGGTAGCCTTACTAGCTTCTGTAGTTGTAAGAAGGTGATCAGTAATAAGGCTCACAACACATCTGTCATCAATAAAACTTCAGAACTTCAGAAAAGTAAAAAAAAATATTGTGGTAAAGGTTGTTCATCAACCTGCTTGCATATTTTCTTTCTTCTTTCACCTCTATTTACTTTTGAAAATGCAGTACCATATCACTGTAACATTTTCAGATGTCAAAATCTAGTTATGAGAGAAACAAACTAAACTTTTAGTGAAGTCCACATCCCTCCAACATATGAAATTATACCTTTCACGAATATTTATGCATATAAGTTAATCAAAATTTGAAAAACACATTTAAGTGACGTTGCTTGTGTTTCTGTTCCCTTAAAATAAGCCGTTTAGATCTACAGAGATAAAGGGTCCTCTTCCATGGAGTTCCCCCTGTTGCACTGCCTTGTCTCTACAGTAGCCCAGAATGGACAAACCAAAAAGTGGCTCTAGAGAGGTTCTTTCATGTTTTTTCACTGTAGGTTCTCTTACGCGCTTTGAAAGGGGAGGGTGAGGTGAGAGGTATTCGGTTGGTTGCAACCCCACTGCTAGATGCCACTAAATCCTACACACTGCTCCTGTGAATTCTTTAATGTGTGGGTCTGTATATACTTCTGTCAGCTCTGTCTAGAATGTCTACGTAGCAAAATATCAAATAATAATTAATGCCCAGGTCATAAAGATTTCACTAACAGTAACCACTTCAGACTAAAATGTGCCAACACTTGTTTTTCATTTTTATAAAAACTCAATTAAATAACATGTCAAACCCACAGCCTATGGTCTACAAGAAAACATTGTAATAATAGGTCACACAGCCAGTAAACATGCTACAGTGTTATTCTGCTAGCAGCAATTCTAATCATGTTAATCATGAGATCCTCACCTTGCAGGTCCTAGTGGTCCCTATATACTCTTCCCTAAATACTATATACTATAATAGAGCACATTTATTATAATCTGCAACTAAGAATAGTGCCCCAAAAAAGTGATGCTTGCTAAATTCAGCTGATTTAGGAAATTACTGAAGACAAGTCAAAATCATTGCTTACTCAAAGGAGACCATCATCATTTCTTTCTTGCAGTATGTGTATCAACCGACATTTTAATTTACTGCTCTTTGGGGGTGCAAAAATACAGCATCCAACTGAGCATGGTCTACAGAAGGGTTGTGTTTAGAACATATGAGACTCCATTCAAGACAAAACTAATGCATAATAAATAATGCATCTGCAAAACTAAACTGTAACTGTGTTGCATTTCCTCTGTGGCGAGCGCTCACACGGTCACACACTACTGACATGTCCATAAAGTTATGCATACATACTCAAATTTACATGCGGATCTTCCCCGGTGACTAGTGATTTTTACCTTTGGTGGAGTTGCTCCAGCGGTTGCCCTCAGAGTAGTGAGACAGCGTGAGCAGGTTGACACAGGAAGCTCCGGCGCCTGAGCCAAACACAGTGATACGTAACGGGTCGCCGCCGAAGGCTGCAATGTTCTCACTGGTCCAGCGCAGAGCCTGGATCTGGTCCAACAAACCGTAATTCCCTTTGGCTGCCTGGTCACCTGTACTCAGGAACCCTGCACAAGAGAACAAAGGACAGAGAAGACATTAGTATTCTCCTTCTTTGTATTATCATTAGTGACTTAAGCAGAAGGGTTCAGTTGGAATAATATTACTTACTTAACCCACTAACAACTGACATACAATAATACAACTATTAAAAATGTCTTTTAATGGCAAGAGGTATTCCCTCATTTTAAAAAGTCTATCCATTAAATATTACATATGCTATTTGGTTTCCTGATTTTCATCATTGAAAGAAAGAGAGGTTGTAATAGTATAACCAAAAACTGCTCAAATGAATCATTGCCACAGGGATTCCTTTTGAGAAATAGGAAAACGATGTCTTTGTTCAGTAAGAAGCCCTACACGAGTTAGCATGGATACCATTTCAAAGCAAATAAATGATTGATTTGAGACAAAATATACAAGTAAGGTACAAAACAACAGCTTTATAAGCAAACTCTTAAATAAATGAAATAGTTGTTAGTGAAAAAGTGACAAACAGGAGGACAGGACAGAAGTCATATAAGTCATATAAAAAACTGCTGTAATAGACAAGGTGACAATCCGATGGGGAAGAAAAGAAAAGCTAACACCAACATGACTTGAAATGGATCTTAGAGTAGATTAAAACGTACATACATGTGTGACATTTTTTAAAGAACTTTAGTTTTTCTCATAATAGGAAAAGTCTTTACATTCAGAGATTTGCAGTTAATTACCCTGCATAAAATGAAAAGTGAAGACCACCAGGGACACAACTATTTTCTTTTCTTTTTGATCTCCTTGATTAAAATAAAATAAACAAAAATCTACTTTTGGACCATCTGAGCATAACTGCCAGTAGATAACAAGGCATATTTCTCAGTAGTATAAGGAAACCCAACAAGCCTGGCTGTTTAATAATTTGCTGCAATAAAGCAAGAGTTATTACCCTGCAGAGCCACTTGAAGAGTGGATACACTAAATATAACACAGACAGACTCATTTTGGAGAGAGGCATATCTAAATCTACTATCCAGCCCTAAATAGAGCTTACAGTGAGATAATGAGTCATGTGAGTCATGATAACAGCTCTTTGTTTGCTCAGCGTAACATGGATTTGTTTTCTCAAAGCAAAGAATTTTTTTAAGTACTTTAGAAAATGAATAACTTTCAAAATCCTTACAATTGGCCTGAACAAACCGTTTTTGTTTTCAGAGCCAAAGATTCTTCAATGACCAGTTTAAGCCATACTTTTCCCAACTCTGCAACTAACTATCACATAAACTAAATCAATGCCATTTATTATTACAATCCACCCTGAATAAAACTCAGTTTCAAATTAAGGTATTTTATGCTTCTGATAAAGGTCGGAGTGTATAACAGAAGTGGTCTCAAAATGTAACCGAAAGTGCAACATACAATACATGGGCCACATCATCAGTGACAGGGACATGGACAGGACATAATTGCTGAGATCTGGGAACACAACCAACGCGTTCTCACTCCTAAGCCATCGCACAGGGACGCTAGGTCAAGACCCTTTGTCTAAGTTGTAATAAACAACAGAAATGTCTTAGTAAGTAGGTGGTTGGGGTGTATGGGTGGGCTTAACAAGGTCTAAACAAAAAAAAGGAAGGGACCGCCACCCAGGAGATTTGTGTTTGTTTCCCGTGTAAAACAAAAATTCAACACTGATTGTTTTACATATTAGTAAGTAAATTAGTAACCAACAATCGTAAGTTACGTAAGTAAGGTTAGTAACGTTAGTAACGTTACTTAAGTTACATGAGTTAAGTAAGGTAGATATTTCAACCCAAACCACAATGTTTTTATAAAACCTAACCAACTAGTTTTGGTGCCTAAACCTAATCAAACTGCGACATTTAGGTAATAATTTTACTGTTCATCTTAGTTTCCTCATTCAAACAAGTCTGGAAAGCCTGTGTGTTACTATTATCACCAATAGGACCTGAACTACAAAAAAAAGTCCCAAGTTGTAATAAACAGGAATAAACATAGTAATGCAAGTAATGCAACATAGAAATTCAATAAGTAATCATTTTTAGGGCTGATAATACATTAGCAAACATTACATTAAGTCCTTAAGAGGGCCTATATAGCCACAGAAAACCAACTTGCTTTACAGCAAAACCCCTTCCTCTCCCTCCCAGCATCATCTTTAGCCACACCTCTATCTACCGCATAGCATACCCACAGGAGAGCTCTGGTCTTTTAGAGCAATTTCATGTCCAACAACCCCCCCCACCACCTCCCTCTCCCTCTGATTTTCATGTTAAAAGCTGCTTCACCTGATGCAGGTGTTTAGGGAGTCCCGCACGCACATCAACACCACCCATGGACTTCGCCACTCCACTCCACATTTCCTCCCATCCTGTTTTATGTTTTTTATTCTCACCATCGTCCCATTCTGTGGCTAAATGGAGTGCTTATTACCCAGTGTCAGTCAACACTACAGTTCCTTTTTCACAGGGATTCATTCAGGCCACATGTACAGGGACATCTGCAGTAATGCCTCTGAGGAGGTATGTGCGCCTGTAATAGACTGCAGAAAGGAATAATGTCATACCTGCGCTGTTAATGAATACTGTGGACTAGTCCATATATTTTAGGTGAAAACAGTATATACTGTAAATTCCTCAGCATTAAAATCAAACCCAGTTATGTCCGCAACACTAATTCCAACCCCTTCAACATTGCGGTTCCTTGGTTCACTGCTAAGCTACTGTCAGTAAAACTCAACCCATACCTGCAGGACAGGGAGAGAATATGCCATTTTGGCTGCTTGAAGTGAAATTGTTCAGTGGCACTGAAAGCAGCAAGTGAATGAAAACAACAAAAAGAAAATGCACAGTAGAACTCCCTGCATCAGAATGGTGAGTATGACGTGACTTTGAGTTACACTGATGGAATTAGTGCTATGGACATTTACACTATCCTGAATGTATCAAGACAACAAGTAAATGTGGAGGAAGTGTTTGCATTGAAAATTAAAACCGGAGCAGACAAAAGAAATGTCTTAAGTATAGTTTCAAATAAAGCCCTGGTATCTATAGTTGAAGTAAATAAAGACCTCCATTGGAGAATTTACAGTGATATACATTATCATCCAGAATGTGTCATTTAAATCAGTTCAGATTAAGGCCTCCCATTGTGCCACCACATGTATCAAATATAAAATGAATATGTGATTGATCAAGCTGCATAATATCCTTCATATCAGAGGCAGACAGACTAAACCAGGTATGATTTTTAGCGGTGACTGAGGACGGCAATGTCAGTCACTCGGCCCACCACATCTACACTGTAATATCTACAACTACTGGATGGACTGCTATGATATTTGGTACAGATGTCAATGTTCCCTAGTTACAACATGAATTTTAGTCACTTGCATAACCCCTTCGCCTTTCATCTTGTTCAATCGTTTATGACTAAATACTGCAAAAGTAATGATAATCCCGACAAGTCTCTGCTGCACTTTCTGCAAGAAAACGTTTCAGTATGCTGATATTCTAAACTAAGACATTGAGCACTGTAAACATTACACCTGCTCTCACATAAGCGTGTTACACTTCTCTTTGTAAGCATATTTGCATGGTAATGTAAGTTTTTAGCTGAAGGCACTGTTGTGTCTAAACATAGCCTCACAGAGCAGCTAGCATAGCTGCAGGCTCTTAGCGTTGCTAATAAAAAGCCAATATTGTCCCCATATGTAGGACTAACCTATTATGTGTAAAAGATTCATATAAACTTGCAGTGTATGGTGAGCCATAATGAGTGTATGCTAAACCCATTCTACATACATTTTTCATTACAATAGCGGCAGAAGTTCTTAGGCATTTCTATTGCATTTTACACAATCACTGATAGGAGATGTATTCATGCAAGATACAAGTTACCCGTGACTCGATAATGTCTTACAAAGTGCTCTGAAGGGTACTAAATATTAAGTATATAACTGCTGAAATGTTTTTTTTGGAAAAGTGATGACAGACCTATATAGGATATATAAGATACACACATACACGCAAAAAGGTTTGTTAATATATTCTGTCGTGATGCCATCAGTTCACAAGTAGCATCCTGCTGCACTCTCCCTCTCTCGCTCACACATACACATTTGCTTCACACATATCCACCGCTGAAAGCTCGCAAACATGGACTGCCTCAGACAGTTCATGTACAGACTCCCCCGCGTATACAGTACATTTGCATCAACATTCTCCCACCAACAACCGCAGGAAGGCGAGTTCCTCCGCTGACTGTTTAATTGAGTTCAATCCTTTTCTATTCCCATTCCACTGGCTTATTTATTTATTTGTGTGTTTCTTGATCAAAGCCTAATCTTGTGGAAGCAACAGCAGCCATCTACAAGAAAGATTTTAATTGATTCAATTTAGCTGCAATGCAGGGATGGCCTGGCAATCACAAAGCGCGAGGCAGGAAGAATGATTAGTACGGCAACAGTGGTGGGTCAGCGGTGCAGGGCTCTCCCTCCCTCACACGCGCACACACACGCACACACACACACACACACACACACACACACACACACACAAGGGTACTTGTGCTAATGCAGACACGTGATACGAGAGCCACTAATGTGCATACACAGATGTGGATGCAAAGAAAACACAAGCATGTTTGATGTGGACTATTTGAGTTACCGCTGATTATTTTTCATGCACATTCCTTAACCCTCAATCTTTTTTAAATCTAGTTTAGTCTTCTGATCTTAACACTAAAACTGCTGTTTCCTAAACCAACAAATCAATGACATACTGCACTAACACAATGGTCACAGTTTGGATAATTCTGTCATCTTCTATATCCTTGCGAGGACACTCAGTCCTTACATGAAACAAATGGATGGACACAGGTGTATAAGGCAGCACAGCAGCAGTGGCTGCAGGTTGGAATTGCTTAACAAAAGAGAAACAGCAGAACTGACTTGCACTCACATACAGTCCATGGCTACTGCTCTTAGCCTTGGTAATGCAGCACTATATAATAGATTGGTTACAGTTTTAGTGTTGCTTGGTTTGTAACAGTGAGTAGATGTGGTAGGGAAGCTGCTCTGGGTGATAAGATATTGCCTCAGACTAACATCCCATTGAAGCACTTTACCTGGGCCTCTGATATACTGATATGTAATATCAAATGCATTCATGTTTTTGTTGGCACCATAACGAAGGCCACCGCATAATGGTACAGTACAAACACAGACATTTTATACTTTCATCTTTTCATAGTTATGATTATTATGAGTGTCATCCTAGGCAGGTGACAAAACAAGCTAATAAAAGCAAAGAGTGGGCTTTTGTGATGCTACATAGTATATAATGTGTCAGGCAGACCTGAATGAGGACTGGAGCTGTGGTATAACATAAACAGAGACGACAAGCAGACGATTGGGATGAGGGTTGACAAAGTGAAGGAAAGCAAAGGAGAGGGAAAAACACTTGACTGCAGTAAGATTTAGCTAGTGAGCTTGTGCATACACGTCAATGTACTTTCTTGTATAATACAATGGTATGTTGTTTTATGTTTTGCTTTCTTTCTTATTTCGCAATGTAAACAACTGATTTGCATTTGAATGACAAGACTTATGTGACATGAAAAGTTCTATCTCTACAAAACATTAATTTGTAGAGCAGTTTTTTATTATGAAATTCAGAAAAGAAAAGAAAAAATAGACAACAATTAAAGTCAAGTATAAAGTAAAACACTTGATTATCAACTTTCACGGCATGAACTATAATATCTGAACATGTCACTTCAGTATCCTCAGCGGTGAATGACATTCACAGTGAGGTTAAAAGTCTTTGGCGACGTGCTGTAAATGATGAGATTTATCAGTCTTTCAGACCATATGAGATCATATACTCCATTTTCCTCCCGTGTAGGATAGACCAGATGTGTCTAACGTTGGCTTAAAAACACCGTCCAGGATCACTAAGACTGTGTTTCAGTTGCCCGACCTCTAAGCTCGCTGGAATGACAATATTAAGGTGAACCCTGATCCAGGAATCCAACTTTTATCCCCACTATCTCTGTTGAACCAGAGGGAGAACGCTAGGTGAAAAGAAAGATTTTTTTTTATACTTCTTTCTCTGCACACATTTATTTTTCACAGTTATGGTCTGTATACCATAATCCTCTCTCTGTTCTCTCTCTCCTCCATCTGTCCTTTAGATTTTTGATGTCAAGAAAGACAGAATAAGAAAGAACAGTGGAGGAACAAGGGAAGCAGGTAAAGTGCAGGTGTGGCTTATTACAGTCAGTGAAATAAAAAGAAAGTGCAGAATTCAGGAAGCTAAATGAAAGGGAAGTGAGAGTGGAGGATAAAGAAGGACTAGTGTAGCTCAATAAACAAGTCAGGTGATAATTCTGTGTAGGTTCATCACTTTTACATGTCACACTTTTATACATTGTCATGATAAAAATATTGATTAGAGCTGCTTTAATATGTCCTAAGGTTTCAGGACTTGCAAGAAACAGCTTTAAATAAAAATGGTCAAAATGGAGGCTGAGGTATCCTGATTTTCTGTCCTAATATGAGCCTAGATCCAAAAACTCTCTCCACCCCTGGTGAAAATCCACGGCCCAAATTTGTAATGTTAAAAATGTGTCATCTCCAAACTAAATTTTTTCTCAGACACAGTTCCACCAAAAGCTACAGAAGACACTATACAACTGTTGAACTGTTGTCACAGGCTGATGTAAGTAAACTGATCTCAATGACTGGAATAGTATAATTATTTGTTCGCACAGATTAGTTTGACTTTTTTCCCCAATGACACCTGCTGTAAACTGTAAACTGTAAAGATATAAACAAATAATAATGACAAGTATTGATCGGCTAGAAGGAATTTCCAGTAGCACAATGACTGCTTCATATATGTTTAATAAAAAAGATCATATGCTCACACCACAACCTCAAAATCTACAGTACGCTCCTCCCACTCTTCCCTGCCCTACAGGCTGTGGTTGTCTGCTTAAAACAAATGGTGCAAAAGCAGCTCCAAATATTTACAGTGTCTCAGCAGCGCTCCATCTATATCTGCTCCCTGCATACAACAACGCCGAAGACAACTGCACGCCGAGGGCAACCAGCTGGGGAATATGCTGATGGGGCACAAAGCATTTCTCACTGGAAATAATGAATATGGAGCTACAGGATATTCAATCATTCAACCTTTATTTAGACAGCACTGGGGACAAACACAGAGCAAGTTCTCCTTTTCAGGTGTGCCCTGTTTGTATGGTGTTTGGTGTACAAGAACAGAAGTTACACTGACATATTGCAACACATAATTGAAAGCCTTTATCTTTTAACTGTCTCCAAACTGAGAAAAACAGCTGTGACTTAATGCTTGATTGTACAAACAGTTGCATTGCACTTTTGGCCACACCCCAATAAATCATGTCACAACCGGTGTACTGTTTTTTAACACCTTGATATGTCATCATCATGTTAGTCTAGGTACAATAAATAGTATTGTGAAAAAATTCTCTCCACTGATAACATTAAAATATGATGTTTTGTAAGCTACAAATACACAATATTATGCCAGGATCATTGTAAAGCATAAAGGGAAATAGTAAGGAACAAGGCTGCAACTGATTTTACATTCTTTGGCACATGCTGTGGTTACAGTAGATCAAATAAATTTTATCACTGAGGTCAGTGTACTTTGTTAGGAGAAGAAGCAATGAAATGGGAACAAAAGGAGTAAAAGATCGCTTGAGATGACGGAGGCAAACATTATCAAGTTAATCCACCATAAAGCTGTTGATGACACTTGGGTGTAGCAGAACAGGTGAAAACACAACATTGACATAGTATCACCTTACAAACCTGTTACGGCTAAACAGTTGCCTTTTTACACATCCAGCAGACATGGAGAAGAAGTCCAGTATTAATTATACTTTTTTAGCTGTGCTTTACTCTTCACCAACTTCAAAGAAAAAATAATAAACTGGCAGTTTAGCTGCTAAACGCTCCATTCAAAGAATTTCCCCTCGGGGATCAATAAAGTATTTCTGATTCTGATTCTGATTGTGTTCACCCACTAGTTGCTAAGTTTTTCAAGTTGCTGTTTGGTGGTGCTGGGTGTACAGTGGGTTTAAAAGTGCTTCTTGGTTGTAAAATAGCTGCAGGAAATGAGGTCGATAAGAACCGAGTTTGATGGGCAATGAGTTGAAAGATGCTAAAACACTCAATACAGTTGAGGAGAAATACAGTTGTGTTGATAATTCTGTGTGGGTTTATCACCATAAGTAACCAATTTTACATTATACATGCTTATTGTTTAAGCAACATTATGTAATATTTTTGTTTAAATGAAAGCCGTTTTGGTAGTTACACTGACTTGTAGTAAGAATAATGTCTGTCATTGCCACTCTGCTATGGCACTATGTGCTAAATCGCACAAAAAAACTAATCTTGCATAATGTTGCTTTAACATAAAAAACGTTGATTTTTTCAGCTTTAAAAGCCAGATATTGCCCAGTTGGTGAAGACCAAATACAGCTAAAGTAGAGTAAGTATTGGACGAAACCAATCCTAGTAACACAATTCCAAAGTAATGCTAATTTAGCTATTTGATAGATTTGAATTAAATTGCATTACATTTACATCAAACAACTTATGAGGGGATATATGTCAGTGTTGTGTTTATGGCTAGTTTTTCTATCCCCAAGTGACCAAAGGTGGTCTGTTATTGCAGGTTTAAATTATCTAACCACAAGAGAGATGACAATAGCACCCCTCACCTCTGACCTAAGACAAATAAACACTAATTAACTATATGGGCAAAGGACAAATGACAATTCCCAGAGACTTCCCTATAAATGTGTCTAGAGGGCTGTCACAAAGACACACATGCAAACACCGAAAAGATAAAATGTCTGAGTCATTTTACCTTTGCAATCCACTAACTAATTCAGTTACAAAGATAGCTGCTGTGCGTGCGCGTGTGTTTGGTAGTGTCCACATTTGCATTTAAAAGGCATAACTTATCTTCAGTAAGTAAACCGACGCCACAGAAGTTAAACGTCCATTTAAATAACACAACCAGAGAAAGAGAGAGACAGATAAGGCCCCAGCACACACCTACAGAGAGTGGGAAGTGTGTGTGTGTGCGTGTGTGTGTGTGTGTGTGTGTGTGTCAGTGTGTGTTGAGGGTATTTACTAAACCAGATCTTCATCATCAACTGTCATTATAATCTTTGCAGCAGACAGTAGGCAAAGAAATAAACTGGTGGCAGGGTGGTGATGAGGAACTCATCAGGAATAAATGAATAATACAGAATTTGTAAAGATAGAAAAGATCAAACTGAAGCTAAATCAAAACTCTGTTCCTCCATTCTACTTACCGGCTGTTAAAACGCACACAGAAGGTGCTGGTTAACTCAGCATGGGACAGGCTGTAAGTCAGAGCTATCTATTACAGTAAATATTTTATGGTAAATGCTGAATGGACTCCCCTCTCTGCCAGGCACCAGCTAATATTTCAAACACCAATATGTAGCAACACCTGAGTGTTTAAACACAGCTATCTCTCTTTCTCCACCTATTCATCCGTCCATTCATTCACCCATCCATCACCTTCTGTCTTACTCAACATTCATCTGCCATCTCCACTCCCTTGTCTATCAAGTCTACTCTCCTCTTCCTCTCTATTTCCTCCCTCCCTCCCTCCTGGTGCAAATCAAATTAAGCTGTCAACTTCAAAAATTAAATGATCCGCCATTCATATTTCTTGTTCTGCACAAACACAAACATGTGTTAATTTGTGTCACTGCCCTAACAGATTTGCCTGTTAGGGCAAGCTGGTATAGATTACCTCCTTCTGCCGTGTTGAAGGCGTGAGGGAGTAGGGAGATTTTCTCTGCGTGGGTGTGGGTGTGATTAAAGGCTATTCCAGCCTTGTGGAGTGAATGCATAATAGCCTGTAATTAACAAAGTGTAAAAAAAAATGATTAGGCCTTGACTGCCGCAATATTATGTAAGTAAGTATATTTGTGTGTTTAATCCAGAATCCATTGAAAATGACCCTAGAGTTGAAACTTGCTTGAAATGGATAATCCATTACAGTGAACATCATGTTTTTTTTTTTTTTTACTATTGTCAAATTTAGATTTCAAAGTAATATATTTATCCGTGTCTTGCCAGTGAATGATAAAACAACAACAAGTAGTCTATGCAATAAAAAGGTCTACTTCCCAGCTGGACCGGTATGAAAACCTTATGTACATTATGCCTTACATTCTCTTTCTTACTTGAGTATTTAAAGATAACCTGGCTTCTCCTTGATCTACTGTGGCTTGGACTATACCTCATTTGTATGGCACTTTGGCTCTTTGGACAAAATTGGCTGTTAAATAAATACATGTAGATGTAGAGGGCTGTACTGTTTATGTCCTTGATGTGAACAACTTTTTGGTTGCCAGGTTGCACTGATTAGATAGGGTGGTGTCTGAAAAAAAACTGTCTGTTCTGACAGCTTTACCCATCTGTCAAAGCAAAAGGCTTTATTGTTGATTTTTTTGGTATAATTACTTTGAGTGTTGGGAAAATTACAAATGCCTCCTCTGGAGACACAATAACTGAGATAAGATGGCATACAGCCCTCTAAACATGGCAGGTGTTAAATATGGGTAACAGAGGTAATTACAGGTTGAACTGAAACCACTCACAATGAATTATCATACACAAAAAATTGTGACTTAGAAAGTTATAAAGTCAGACACGTGTAATGGACAAGTTTTCAACTTTCTACAGGTTGGTTTTCATATTGAGCTAAAAGGAATAGAAGGGCATCCTTGCACAGTCAGCACCTGGGGTGCTGCTTGTTGAGGTGTACTTCTGTGCTGTCCTTTAGTCCAGCCACTTCTTAATGTCAGCCACTTCTATTTGTCTGTGGTACATGCCTTGCAGCGGCTTGTCTCTCCATGAAGGGTCTTCCCTGTCCTCACCCTCGGGTTTCTGCTGCCTAAGGTATTCACTAAGCCCTTCATCTTTGGGCCATCTTCCTGATGTACTCTTGGATCTTTGTCGTATCATCCTGGACAGTGTTCTTGACACTCACTTGCCCTCTGCCTCCCTCGCTATGCTTGGTGTACAGTCTCAGGGTGCTGGATTTTAGGTGAAACCCTCCATGCATTGTGAGGAGCTTTCTTGTCTTAATGTCAGATGTCTCCTCCTTGGGCCAGTTTATTATACCAGCGGGGTATCTGATGACTGGCAGGGCGTATGTGTTGATGGCTCGGATCTTGTTTTTCCCATTCAGCTGACTTTTCAGGACCTGCCTTACTCTCTGTAGGTATTTGGCTGTGTGCTGCCTCCTCATGGTTTCTGTTAGCCTGCGGCACCCCAAGGTATTTGTAATTGTCCTGAACATATGCAATGTGGCCTTCTGGTAGTCCCCTCGGTTCTGATCATCTTCCCTCTTTTTGATACCATGCGACCACACTTGTCCAGTCCGAACGACATTCCACCGTTGTTGCTGTAGATCCTGGTAGTGTGGATCAGTGAGTTGATGTCTCGCTCATTTCTGGCATACAGCTTGATGTCAACCATGTAGAGGAGGTGACTGATGGTTGTTCCACTTCGGAACCGGTATCCGTAGACTGTCTTTGTGATGATCTGGCTGAGGGGGTTCAGGCCTATGCAGAACAGCAGCGGGGATAGTGCATCACCTTGGTATATGCTGCACTTGATGGTGACTTGTGCAATTGGCCTTGAGTTGGCTTCCAGACTTGTTTTCCATAACCCCATTGAGTTCTTGATGAAGGTCCTGTTGTGTCCTGTTGATCTTGTACATTTCCAAGCATTCCAGTATCCATGTATGTGACTGCTCTATCAACCAGTAGCTGGTGCTTGGCTCCCCTGGTTTTACTACCCATTCCCTTCTGGGTCCTGTCCATGTATTGAGCCATGTGCCAACTCATCTTAGCCGCTATGATGCCTGACAGCTTCCATGTTGTGCAGAGGCAGGTTATTGGCCGGTAGTTGGCAAGTAATTGGCTGGTAGTTGGATGGGATTGTTCCCTTCTGGGGATCCTTCATGATCAGGACTGTCCGTCCTTGGGTTAACCATTCTGGGTGGGTCCCATCCATCAGCAGTTGGTTCATTTGTGCTGCCAGGCTTTCATGGAGTGCAGTTAGTTCCTTCAGCCAGTATTTGGATCATGTCAGGGCCTGGTGCTGTCCAGCTCTTCATACCTGCCACTCTTTCTTGGGTGTCTGCTGTTGTAATGGTTACTGGATCTTGTTCTGGGAGATTGCTGTGATCTGTTCTTAGATCCACTAGCCACTGAGCATTGGTGTTGTGGGATGTCTCTTTCTCCCATATGTTCTTCCAGTACTGTTCAGTCTCAGCCCTGGGTGGATCTGATCTTGTGTTATTAGATCCACCCAGTTCATTGAGAGTACACTTTGGATAGTTCAGTGGAGAACATCTGGTTTATTCTCCTGGCTTCTGCTTCTCCCGTGTATCTCTTTAGGCGGGTAGCCAGAGCGCTGAGTCTTTGTTTGGCAGTCTCCAGAGCCTCAGGTATCGACAGCTTGTTTTATTTCTTAGGTAGCCCCTTCCTTGCACCTTTCTGTAGCTCTGAGAGCTGAATTCGTGTTGCCTTGATCTTGGCCTCTAGCCTTCTCCTCCATAGGGGATAATGCTCTATGTGGCTTGTGGTGTTCATCTTATAGCCAAGCATCTCTAGCAGACTTTCATAGGGTACTTTGTCACTTAGCCTTGGCAATCTTGGTCGTTGTACTTGGGGGTCCAGCTTAGTTATGATCTTCAATCGTAGGTCAGTCGCCCTTATGTTGAGTGATTCTGTGCCGTAAGGGCTTGTTGATGGCATCTCCCCCCTAACCTGTCATATATATATATATATATATATATATATATATATATATATATATATATATATATATATATATATATATATATATGCACACATATACATATATGATATATATATATATATATATATATATATATATATATATGCGTGTGCATGAGTCCTGATGTGATATATATATACCCCCAAGACATGGGTGCACTGTTTAGCACAAACAAATCACCATGATTGCACAGCAATCATGTTATTTTATAGAAAATAAGGCGTTTGACAGGACAATAAAAGTGCAAAGTTGCAGTTTGACAAAATATGCAATTACAAGAAAAACACATTTGGTAAGTTTTTTTCTGTTTGTACTAATGGCTTCAAGTAAATAACAATAATTAAAAAACAAAAACAAATACAGAGACAAAAGAGACAAACCTCAGCAGGATGAGAAGAGGTGAAGCTGTGTCACTTTGCTACAGGATGGGAGAGGAGGTGTGGGAGGGATGCACACTTCCATAAGCAAAATAATGTGGTCTGAGTGAGTGAGTGTGTGTGCGTGTGTTTGTTTATGCATGTGTGCATGTGTTGAGTCCTGATGTGAATGGTTAAGCAGCTTGCTTTCTTAGCATAGGAGGAGTATTAGCATACAGGGAGCACTGCACCCCAGAGAGGGAGAGATGAAAACAGAGTGGCAAAAACCAAACAGAGAGAAAGCAAGACATTTTAGTGAGAGAGCAGAGCGAAAGAACAAAGCGCGTGAGAGGTAGATGACAACGTGAGAAAAGGAATGTGGGAGGTGCCAAGAAAGGGGGGTAAAAAGACAGCAGTTAAAAGGGAGGCAGAGGAGGAAGAGGGCTTTTGGAATGGAAAGTGGCATTTCAGAAAAACACGAACCCTGCATAGGAAGTGAAGTCAAAGATAGCTCTGACATGTTCGGTCCTGTACATGGGTAATAAAATAAAGATGGAGGCACAAAGATGGACAGAGGAAGAGAAAGAAGAGAGATAATGAAAGAATAGTGCAGCCACTCAGATCAAAAGGCCGGTGGAGAAAAGTTTGAAAACATATTGTAGCATATAGCATGTTTGGTGAGGTACAATGAGGTGTTTACTTCTTTGAATTGTTTTCATTTTGAAGAGAAGAGCTAAAAAGTCAGAGAATGGACTCAGTAATGTCAGTTACATGGCATTCTTTTAAAGTTTGGCAACATTAGCCACCATAATATGCCAGGCCAAATCTGCTTGTAGCAGCCAAACCCCTGTGTTGACTACAGCTTTTATAGGTTTGCTCCCAATTGGGGAAAAAACGCTACCAGGTTTGACTAGTCTCTCCTTACCATTATGCTAATAACACATCAATACAATGGGAAAGTTAGTAACGATCATCTGCAAAACAAACTACTAATTTCAGAGCATACTGAAATCATGAGGGTGCCTTGAAATTGTATAACATGTAAACACACGAGGAACAAAGCTAGCTCGTACTGCCTTGAGCGTGGAGCTCTAACTACTTAATAAGACTGTAAATAAACAAAATACTTATCATTGGTCAAATACTAGTACCCTTAGACAAAATGCGTTTACACCCTGATAAGAATAATATTCTTATGCCCTAGTAAACACTGAATACTCATATGTTCACTCATAAAATGCTGAATATTAGCATAAAGTGCTGGCTCAAAGTATTTCAGCTACCATCCTAATGCATCCCTATCAGCACTGGTCTTCAAAGCCCCATATAGGTCAGACTCTAACAGCATGTTGCTGAAATGTTGGTGAGATGGCTCTCAGATATGTATGTCTTTTATAAGAGCAGCGTAAGCCGCTTAGTGCTCTCATAGTGAAGGCACTCAGAGCCGTGGAGCTGTGCATCACCAACCCCTCTGCTCTGCCACAGCAGACAGGAGGAGAGACAGAACATGTTATCCATGTTATCTCATATGAACTGTTGAGAAACTCCAGGAAAAGGTGGGAAAAGAGAGTGAGAGAAGAGGAAGGAAAGGTAAAGAAACTCAAGCGAGACTGAAGTTGCCCTCTGCGGTTTCTCTCTCCATCAACCCAGAGATGTCACTGCAACTCATGTGCATTAATTCAGTCTGAACACGAGCTGTTGAAAATCTTGGAGGAAAGCTTAACCACAAGATGACAGAGAGGCACTGATAGAAGCAGAAGTAGAATTTTTAGGTATGTGGACTTAGGACTTCATGCAGCTTTACACTGATCACTTATTAAACGGGTAGCTCAAATCAAGCAATCTGATTGGTTCATAGTAATGGTATAATGAGCGTACGCAACAGCTATGATTCCTTTGCACAGATCCATATCACTCCACGACAAAGTAATGTTAGAAAGTAACACCAGGCAGGCACAGTATCAGTACCACACCTATCAATCAGGGACTGCAGATGAAAAATAGTCTTTTGGCTAACTCTGGCACATTTGCATCTGTGCTTATTAATGTGCACTGTCCCTGCTAAATTAAACTGATTAAATTAAAATAAATTAAACAACAATATCACCTGGCAACAATGTTTCCAAGAATACACAAGCAAGCAGGAAAAAAGCAAAGATACACAAACCACTGCCTCTGCAGTACTACAGTTCAAAAACTCTCGGACGCAGGTCTTGAAACAAGAGATATTATGGCTGTTAGTGGACACAAATGCGGAACAAGGCCGCTTAACTTTGATATAATAAGCGTATACCATGGCCTGTCATGAGCTATTGCTTAAATATACCGCCACAAAACAGGTAATTTTGTACTATGTGTTTGCTCCAACTACAGATAAAATTCCATAGATACAAAGAAATGATCAGTATATTGCTGCATATTGCTATACTGTAAGACTCTACAACCCTATATAAAGCAAATGAAGCATCCTCCAGTTTGACAATTTACAACACTGAAATGCTGTTTACATGCAGCAGTGATAATATTCCAATAATAGAATATATACAGCACAAATGAAAATGAAAATGAGCATTCTGCATATAGAGTACTTTTACTTTTGATAATTTTGATTAACCTATAGGCTACTACAATACTTTTATACTGCTTCTGTACCTTAAAGCTGCATTATTTGCGTTTCCGTTGTCCACTTGCAGATTGAACTGATAACGCAAAATCTGACATTTTTGCACCTACAGCCAATGTGTTTATTTACACATCCACTAGACACAGATCAACATTAGCAGCCATTTGTTGAGTTTCTGTCCACGTACCAACGCTCCTTTTAGCTCTGGTTCGGTCCTCACCAGCTCAATGAGTAACCTGCTCTTCAGCTGCTGCTGCCGCTGCTGGAGGTGAGGCTGATGGGAGTGCACGGGCTGCAAAACCAAAACAATAAACTAAAAGAGGCTAAAATGTCTAGTGCAGTCGAGGCAAGTGGCAGAGTCGGATGCTAAATGTTTGTAGATTCCTTTCGCATTACACATTTGATTCGTTGTTAACTTAAAAGAAGTATTGATCTCTTACATCTAGGTGAACTCACACTCGTTGTGCAAAGTGGTAGATGGTTCCCTCTCAAGTTTCACACTTTCAAACGACATCTGGGGGCATTCGGGGCAACATCTCCCTGTGTCTCCCTTTATTTCTCACCATCCCTCAAGTCCCCTCTCTCTAAGTAATTGTATCTTATTGGTATGAAAGTAAAGAACAATATCGCCCGAACCGACAGGGCAAAACAGATCAACACTTGACATGGAATCCTTTTCTCTCCTTGTATTCTCTCTCTGTCGCTCTCTCTCAGTCTGTCAGCCTTTCCTCCCTAATGAGGCCCCGGCCACCCAGGAAGTGATGTTGCTGTGCGGCTGCCTGTTGCCTCCAGTCATAAACAGGCTGGTTGGAAATGTCAGCCCGCCTCTTGCACTGTCTTTGCTCTGCACACACATATGCATGTACACACCCC
This sequence comes from Micropterus dolomieu, assembly GCF_021292245.1. Classification (NCBI taxonomy): domain Eukaryota; kingdom Metazoa; phylum Chordata; class Actinopteri; order Centrarchiformes; family Centrarchidae; genus Micropterus; species Micropterus dolomieu. The sequence goes on from NC_060154.1 coordinate 30,334,596, forward strand.
ACTGCACGCATACAGCTCTCGCCTCGAAGATGGCTCCGCGCATACTTCCATGCATAATGCTACAGTCATACTATATTATATTCACATGCACATTCCCAGTAAAGCTGTGCACATGTGAAGGCACAGATTCATTGCAACCACTCGGGCTGGAAAAAAAACAAATTCACGCACTAAGATTAGCGGAAAAGCATCTCACACCTTTAAACACACTTACACAGTAAATACCTGCACACAGTAACACACACACACTCATTCACAATGGTCCCAGTGCCTGACTGGTAGCTGCAGAAAAGGTTACTCGTCCAGATGGAACATTCTGCTCTTTTCTCTCCTCCTCTTTTTGTCAATTTGTGTGAGTCTGGCTAAAGGTTAGCATCGCCGAGGCACTTCTTGTGGCCGTTTTTTCATTCTTTGGCCTTTACTTCTTCTGACTTCACTAGTGTTTCTCCAGTGACAGTCTAATTTGAGCCTTGGTAGAGGGTGCTAAAGACACACAGGGGCAAAGGGAAAGCAATACAAAAGCCATGTCTCTAAACGTGAGTACACACCAAAACCCATGACTGGCATGCTGCATGTTAATGATTTCACTTCCATGGAAGTTCTGAAAAAACCTTACAAAGGAGAAGAGTGACAATACTCAGTCATAAGTAAATTGCTACAGCTGGATTTTGACATTTAAGGTGAGTGAGCAAGTGTGCATAACGCAGCTTTAAGTCAGTTTTTGTACAGTCCATATACTACGGTGTTAAGGTTATGCAGTTCACAAATTAAGTGGATGGACACGGTGGGTTAATTAGCTTGACTTTGTGCTATCTCCCATGAGAAGGCTTCCCGTACATATCACACATGGCCACACTCTTCACAGCTTCATCTATCAGTGCGTTAAAAGGAGCAGCAACTCTCTCTGTCTTTCTTTGCTTACACACTAACGTTTCCTCTCAAAGTAACTATTCCACTGTTCGGATGTAGTGTCCTGTGTTGATTGCGCAGTTTTATGTGTGGTGGTGGTCCTGAGAGCTCCATGCACTGCAACATAAGAAAAGACATGCAAATGGACACAACGCACAACCAATTTGACAACACGTTACATTACAGCAAAATTCTGGAACATGCTCCAAATCCACGAAACACAACCAAATACAGGAACGGGCTGCAATTAGCATGGCATATTCATTTTCTGTCAATCTCATTTATAAGTCTCCTATCCTTTTATATGTTTTTGGGTAGTTCAACTTATAACTAAATATATTTTAAATGTTCTGTTTATTCTGTATGCAAAAATCTAAAAAAGGAATTGTAAAAAAAATTGTAATACAGTAAAAGTAAAAGTACAATATTTCCCTCTCAGGTGGTAGTGGAGTAGAAGTAGACAGTGGCATGAAAAGAGACCACTCGAGGACAGTACGAGTACCTCAAATTTGTACTTACGTGTAATACATGAGTAAATGTACTTACTGGATATCAAGTAATTTGCACTCCAACTCTCAATGTATACAAATGCAAGCCTGGCTTCATTCTGTGTGACAGGCAGGACACCCAGGTCAAGTATTAAGATAGAAGCTTTTTCTTAATCTTAACTCTAACCAGTGAGTAACCTGACTTTATCAGTATAGCGGCAGGTTGAAGCCTTGTTAGACATCTCTTGGTTTAGTCAGTTTTTGTACTACCTGTTGTTGTTCTTCCTCTACCTTTTTGGGGGGTAGATATTATTTACATCTAGGCCTGGGCGAAAAATCGATTGAATGAATTAATTCGAATTTTTTGTTGCGGGCGATTTAAAAAATAAGTAAATCGAGTTTTTGTGTAATAGCACATTTTTGGCTCCCCGGGGTTTCCGTAGTGTTCGTTTCCCATAGCGACAACATCATACACTAAACAGCAACAGCAAGCGACAAAATGGCTACCGGTGAGAGCGGGAAGTTTGTTCCCAAGAAAGGAATAAAGTCATCTGTTGTTTGGAACTGGTATGGGTTTGCTGCGACAGATGTGGAACAACAGACACCACGCTGCAACATTTGCCTAAAGCCTATCGCAGTGAAAGGCAGCAGCACCACAAACCTATTCCAACACCTGAAACAGAGACATCCAGCCGAATATGAA
>NC_060154.1:30336795-30353938 GCF_021292245.1 Micropterus dolomieu
GAAGTCGCCTTGCCCAAGCTGTACAACATTACACGAGAGAAAGTCAGCAGAGAACTGGGGGAGCTGTCCTTTTATTCGGCAACAACCGACATGTGGTCGTTGTTTACATTACTATTTTACCCAAGACAGAGGTGTTGCCTCTTTAGGTTGTTATTTAAAATTCTATGCAAAGTGCAATAAAAGAGAATATTTTTTGTTTTTGGTTTGAAAAATTTAATTCTGCTAAGAGTAAGATGTGCATGTTCATGTCATGTATCCCTATATGTTGTTGCATTGTTTGGGCTAGACACAATGAAAAATGTCACTGTCTAGTTTTCCTCAGATTTTAATATATTGTTAATGCTTTAGAAAATGGTGCTACTTCATCCCAGAAATGGGGGTTACATTTGTCTTGCTTTTGATTAAATAAAAGTAAAATTTGCTTTAAGTAGTCTGTCGTTTGTACTTATTGCTTTCCTTAAGTAGGGGGGGAAATCGGAAAAAATCGTAAATTGAATTAAAAAAAATAAAATCAGAGATTTTATTTTTAGGCCATATCGCCCAGCCCTATTTACATCTGATCCTGCTGACTAAAATCCCCTTTGGATGAGAATCAGGATTATTGTGAAATACAAGAAAGCAAAAAAGGTGAGGTTTATGTTTCCTTAAGCTAGGGAAGGATTATCTGTCTTATGCCAGTGTTTACACACACGTACACATTTACTGAGTTTGGTGAGCTGTCTGATCCATGAAACACTGGCAAACTCAACAGAATGTACTATACGGTGTGAAAAGTTGGCTAGACTTGAATGATCAGAAGTCCGATTTCAAGATTATGTCCCGCACCAGTCCCTCCGAAGCGCAAAGGCAATGCTTGTCCAGAAGGAAGATGATCAGAAATGTGATTTCAGTAATCTTCCCAGTGTTTGTTTACAAGACTGTCATAGCCAACTGTTGTTGCTCTCCAGTCAGATTTGATGAAAAATCCTTAACCGAATCCCTTATTCAGTATGTGAACAGAACACCAGTGCTATACAGTGTCTTGCCAAGACACAAGTCATGCTACAGCATTTTAGTCAGAAACATGATGCAGTGTCACGCCTTGGCAGAAAGCAGCCAAGTTTGTGCATAAACAGGTGACTCTTTCCTCAAATGGAAAAATTTATACTGTAGACACCGGACACAAAAAGAAAAAGTCACACTCTAACACCTTAACACCCACCCTCCTTCTGGGGTGATTATTTTGTACAAAAGGGCATTTAGGAAATTAGCTCAAAGACTGAAAAGACAAAGATATAGATTTGCATGTGACCTTTCACAATGAAACTTCTAAGTAGTTCCAGTATCCTGTGGGTGGAACAGTGGGGGGTAAACATTTGAAAGAGTGATAAATGAATTGGCTTTAATGTTGGTAATAATAATAGCATGTTTCGAATGAATGCTGAGGTACATATTGGTAGTCACTCAAGCTAAGACCACCCAGTAGACATTGTAATGTCTAGTAGTTTTAATGAACTGAGTTGACAGTTGTATTTCCACCACCTATTACTTCCTTTTTACTACCTTTACTTTACTTGGAATACTATGGAAATGCAATGCTTTGCCTATTTAGATGCTCGATACTCAAAATGTTCACCAGCTGCAACACCGGCTTTATGTTGTTTGGTGCTGGGCAGGTAGAGTGATTTTTTTTCACTGCTGAAAACAGCTGCCTGCCTGGTTGATGGGAGCAGAGTTTGAAGGAAGAGAAACCAAAACATGTGCAAAAGGATGCAAAAAAGCTCTAAAGAGCTGTGGGAAACTGCAACATGATTCCCTGTGGGTAAAGTAGAAGAACTGAATAGTTAGTATAAGAAGCTATCACTTCAAAAGCTGGACAATTACACATGAGCCATCCATAGGAACTTAACTTAACTTTAATTTATGTAAAACCACACTGTTTGATTGACAGGCAATCTCTGGGAAGATGCACCAAAGTACCAAAGACAGGGGCAAAAAAAATTTTTTTTTTTACAGTTTACATTTGAACTTGAAAGGGGAAACAGAGTCATGCACAGAAAGGAAGAGTGATGGTGAAGGAGATTTGCGGCACAAAGGAAGAATCCAAGACGCCAGACAGATCTAGGGGGAGAGATAGAAAGAAGCCCCGCCAGGTTCTTCAGACGATATGTTCTCATTCGTGGTGTCCAGCAGAGACTTTGACTTGGCTTTCTTTTCGTCAGATTTCCATCTCAGTGCAGCCTCCATACTGAGCTGACCGACATACACGCACACACACTCACGCACCCCCATCCACCAACAAACCCTAACAGATGAAAACCAAAAATAAAATCACTGAGAGTGAGTACTTGCCAAAAACTTCCGCAAATAAACCTGGAGCTTGGGCAAAAATTACAAAAAACCCTAAAAGACAATGCAAAAAAACAACAAAAAAAACAATGCTTCAGATGTGAGCTAACAAACCCAAACTTAATTCTGGGACTGTACAAAGAGCAGACGAAGGCTTTAGCTTTGATTTGTGAAGCCTGTCAGGTCCAGACTGTCTCGGCGTACCTCTGGTGGGAGGATTTTTCCTGATTAGAAGCCATTTGTCTCCAGAAGAGACAGCGGATTTGACGTTGAGAGAAGCAGACGAGAGTCCTGCTACAATGGCTGTCTTATATTTTTGTCTGTACTCCGCCTCTAACTCTCTCTCTCCCTTCTGTCTCTCCTACAGCAAGCCCACATACATTTTCATCTTGTTTTACTTCCAACGAGGAAATCCATCTGAGGGGGAAGTGGTAAGAAGGTAAAGGACAAGGTCAGAAAGATCTTTAAATGTGAGAGTAAATGTAAAAGATAAGAACCAGTGAACGTTAGAATGGATAAAATGATTCAAGAAGATACAATGACCATGTTTGGGTTTCTTTATTCCTTGCTTTACCTCAGTGTCGCCATTTTTTGTCCCCTCTGTCTCTTTCTCTGCCACCCCCACACCTTGGCTCTGCAGAATCAAAATGTCATTCCGTGACCCAACCTCTCTCCTCTCTCTGCTGTACCCTGACGCTCTCGCACACATCTAGTTATCGATCTGTTCCTCCTCGTCACACCGCTGTGCGACTCATAATCCACTTCATTACTCCAGCGACCGCACACACACACACACACACAATCACATACACGCGCGCTTGCAAACTCGCACACACAGGCGCAGCCGCAGGGAGGTGAGCAAACACGCTGGCATCCATGCAGGTACACGGCACCGAGGCACACCCAAACATAAGCGCCAGATAATTTTTCAATTAAACCTCAAACTCCCACAGACTGCCCACCATGCACTGCAGCTGCCAAGTGGGGGCCTCATTTATCAAAGCATGCGTGGAACAACTTTCAAATATGCAAGAGCTGCATGTACCCACAACAAAGTTGGTATTAATCAAACACACGTACGCACACCTGTATGAAATGAACATTTATTGATCCAACATGGCTGGGCTCAAACATGCTTGTTTAATGAAGACACAACCCTGAATCACCATTTATGGTATATAGCATCAGTTTAATGGACCCTATTAGCTTAAATGCTGGACAAAAAACCCCCATAGTAACTAAAGACAAAGACAGTGAGGCTGAGGTACTGCTAAGAAGGGTTCAGTTTAACTAAATGATTCTGTGTGACTCATTCACAAAGGATACTACATGTGTGCAAGAGACACATGTTTGCTGCTTTGTCACAGGTGAAGAATAATGACTGGAGCTCAGTGTGTTGCTGTTTTTGTAGCAGGCTACTGTCTCGCTGTATTGCCAGCAAATTCATGGTCCCCATATGACGAACTGCTAAAACTCTGCCCCCGTGACCAATCATCTAGCTCCATCACCTTGTCAAAATTGTCAAGGCCAAATAAACGCAGAACTTGTGAATTTCCCATCGGCGTCAGTATGTGCTCAGTGCTGGTTTGCAAATGCTAACACGCTAAACAAGATGGTAAACATTATTCCTGCTAGCATGGCTGTAGACTTATGTTCTCGTTTCTCAAAGGAGAGCACAGGACACGGTATTTAAAAAGCAGGTATCTAATTTCATTTCATGTAGATGTTAACGCTGAGACTCAATGTCATTACCAGATCTTCTGGATTCACCAGTTCCTGGGCCCCAAACTGCACCGACGGGACGATATCTGGTGCGTATGAAGCCGTGTGTGCTCAGTGACGCAGGATTGCAGAAATAAGATTCAGTAGTCATAGGTTAACCCAGACTTGAAGGAGGACATTTATAAGAGATCTCAAAAAAATGCCTAGTGAAAGACTAATAATGATGGATTATCCGAAGTTGCACTGCAGCAAAGTTAGGTAGAAGGTTCCATGTATCTTCAGGCATCTGTTCATTATTAGCTGACAGGTTTGTCAGCAGTGGAACTGGTTAACCTGTGATTATGCTGTCTACCAACAGGGGTTTGTGACTCCGTGTGTTCAGGAGTGTATAAACACAAGAAGAGACTGATTGACATGATTCTATGTGTGAAAACAAAAGTACTTAATGTATGGTTTATGTACAAAACTTTGATCAAGGAAGCCACTGGTTTCAGCTGCAGAAGAATGCACACTTTCCCCTCCCTGTCCACAGTGACACAGTACCTTCTCCCCATATATAGCTCCAATCCTTTTAAAGAAGACAAAAGCTTTTCTTTCAAGTGTTGATGAGCTCATCATGCATCAAACACTTCATCTGCCGACGAACGACCGAGCAGAACCAGCACCATATTCACATATTAATTAAGCATGGCCCGTCTCATCGTCACCCGTCAACAGAGGCATCTTTTATTCATCTGTCATATGGCTGGCGTGTCTGCAAACAGATGCGCACAACAAAATCTCAGCACACAAACAGGCTTGTTAGAGAGTCGAATTTGGTCCACACTTTATACACACATCCCATGCTGTGTGGATGGAAATGTTCACATAAGACGACTGAGAGGAAGTCTTTAAAAAGTGATACAGTGCTTTCAGCTGTCAGTATTTTCTGTTCACATCTGACGTCTTTAACATTACAAAGGCCAGTGGATTAGCAGGGTCTGGGAGAGACTGTCCAAAGAAAGGGGTGGGTGTTATTATTGTTACATTGATTCCACTTTCATAACTTGGGCCTTTGTTCGTAGCATAGGAACACAGGCCGATGATGGAAAATGTAGCACAAGCTGCAATACACAAGCATTACTGTAAAAACAGAGAGCTGAAGTGAGTCCATGCGCGAGTCGAGTGGCAGCAAACGGCAGGAAAGTGGACCAAACCGTCTTAAGACAGCAGAGATTCCAGTCAAACTGTTGAAAAAATTATATTAGACGTGCGTATCTGTTGATATAATGGATATGAAAGAAACAAAGTTACAATGACGTGCGCAGTTGCTGCCCTGTTTGCCCTGTGTGCCCTGCCACTAATTTCATCAAGGGATTTCCTGACTGTAGCGCGTGATGCAAACTTGCAGCACAGGCTGAGCTCAGGCAGTCTTTAAGTGTTCTCAGTCTACATTTCAGCCAACAGGATCTTGTTCACACGTCTACCATTAGGCTGCCTTTGATTTTTTCCCCCCATATCACCTGAAATGGGTGACAATTGACACTTACAGATCCCTGCTGGTCGCCCAGCTTCCATGTACACCTTACACACAGGTGCCTGAGCGTCTGTGGTGTCAGGTGGTTGCCATTGTTACTGCGTCATTTGCACATGTATTTGTCTCCTGGCTTTTCCTGTTGATTGTTGGGTTTAACCTCCAGATTTACGGTTGACTGCCACGCTCCAGTTCCACACAAAAAAAACAGTATTCATTACAACATTAAAAATAATGATAGGATATGAAAACAGCTTATTTATAGCCACTTCAGGTAGGTGAACAGCTGCTTGGTGAGCCAGTTTTTCAGAAGTGAAGACAAAAATCCCCTCAAAGCACACAGGAATGATTTCTCAGCTCAGACATCTGGTATGAAATAATAAAAACGTATTGACGGGCTGCAGTCTGCAGAGATCCTGTGTCAGATCAGGTAGCTCACTCTGACTGCCTGATATCTGATTTTTAATTCAAGGCCAATATTGCCATGTCCATATATCAGCGTAAGCCAAACATGTGGCCACATGTGCATTTACATTTACGCACATACATACACACACACACACACACACACAGATGGGGAGCAGATTTTGTTGTTTTGTCGCAGAAAGAAGGAGCTGTGAGGCTCCACATGGAACTGTCAATGAATACGAACTCAACGATGAGATCTCGCTGTCGGATTCCCGTTGCATGCTGGGAAAGAAAGATTGAAGCACAGAGAGAATGAGAGAGGGGGAGGACGGGACAAATGAAGGCTGAGAAAAGAAGACGGAAAGAGAGAAAGTGAGAAACTGAAGCAGAGGCATGGCGGGGAAGAGGAGAAGGAGGAGGAGGAGGAGGAGGAGGAGGAAGCGGCAGCACGGCGTCTTTGGAGACTTGCTGTCAAACCTCTCTAGGAATGTGAGCAGAAACAGAAACAGCTTTACACACACACAAATCCACACACACACACACACACACACACACACACATGTCCCTACAGCAGGTCCTTGCAAATTGACGCCTATTGAAGTCTCTGCACAAACATCACTAAGCACTACTCCCACAAGGCTTTGTTTCAGTCCAGACATCACCTTAGCAAAAGTGAAATTCTGAAAATCCACTGAATTGATGTGCAAGGAGTGTGCAATATGCACAGCATAAGTCCCTGAAAGTAGAACCCCTAAATAGAACTTAACTAGTCCGACATAAAACCTGAGGGAATAAATACCCCCGCTGGAGGCGTCATGATGGATTACTTCCTGTGTCAACAGAAAACTGAATGATTCATTCAGTTTTTCACTAGACCTTATCATTTGAAAAGTCTTAATTCCAGTCACTTCACACAGATTAATTGATTTTGGGGCCCTCCTGACACCCTTGGGCCACTGCCCCTGCTCCTGGTAGGCTTGTCGGGCTATCCGTCCATGCGCCAGCTCCAACCCCTCAGAGCACGTTTCATATGACCGCATCTTCATGTAAAGGTCTGACAGTGAGCACAACACTTATGCCCAGGTGGAACCAATAATCAGCAACCCTCTTCAGCAGACAACAGACGGCAGCTCTGTCCAAAGTCACTCCATTGTTCACTACTGCCCTCTGTCTATCACAGACGGTCCATAGTTTACTCTGAGCAGTAAACTGAGATGTCACTTATAAATCAATACACGCAGATTCATTTTGCTTCATCGGGTGCAGCGTTGCAAAACAGTAATTTTTGCATGTATAAAAGACAAAGCATTGCATTGTGGGATTGTTAGCAGAAAGTGGTCTACATGCAGTTGACACTACTTGTTTTCATCCGATTGTGGGAATTTCTCATAGTCACCATTTAGTGTTTCCTGTATCTTGTTTGCGTGGCACCTTTGCACAACTACAGTACATGTGACAGTATAAATAAAGTCTTTCTTTTGCCTTTGTCTGGCACCATTGCATCAGAGTTTGACCCTCTTCAAAGATAATTAATGACAGACTGGTTTTAGGTAGGGGTAGTGGATTCTGCTTTAGTCTTTTGTTTTCCCCAGATGGATTTTATTGGCTAGAATTTGTTTATTGCTCGCAGTTCTAAGGTAGAAAATAAAAGCTAATATGCAGAAAATCACTCAGTGCACTCTCATGGCCACCTTTAACATTTTCAGAAGCATAATAGCACACTAATACATCACATTAAGATGGGCTTACACACACACACACACACACACACACACACACACACACAGACTGATGTGCCAGCTGCTGGCATGGTGGGCAATGCAGGGCCATTAGCGTAACACTTAGACACACACCATGTCTTTCATTGGCCGTGAATGACAGACACCCCTCTGTGTTTGTGTATGTGGGTGCGTGGTCACTGGTGAGACCAACAACCACCATAAAGCCATGGTTTCAATAACACATTTTCCTAAAAGAACGCACAAGGGGCTCCTCAACAACCCACAGCAGCTCAGTGTGTGTGTAAAGGGGTTGTGTGTGTGTTGGTTATTGCCACTGAGGGGGCCATAACAGTCTCAGTGCCTCTGCACCGTGAGTAAATTGTGTAAAAGTGTAGCCAAACAAGCATACACCACAGAGACACACGCACACACACACACACACACACACACACACACAGAGTAGATATATGACCTCAGGGTTAGCTATGAAGGGCTGGCCAGGGTGATGTATAGGCCAAGGTCTTGGCTATAGATCTAATAGATACAATGGACTGGACCTTGAAGCACACACACACACACACACACACACACACACACACACAAACCTGCACACACATTTTCTAGCTAAAGCAGAGGGCTAAGTGATGACGGCTGATGATCGCCTGCTCCACACACATAGACACACAAACTCACAAACATCAGATTTTATATTTGTACATCATGTCAGTCAAACATGACTGCTGACTTGTTGTACCATGGTGTAACTGGCTGTAACTGGTGTACTACTGGTTGTTTTTCAGCGATGTGCAGCGTCATCGACTCCACTCGCTCCAGGCGAGCCATCTGCTGGAGCTGACATGTGATAATCAGGCAGATAATCCACTCCTCAGACTTTTCACTATAGTTTCAGCAGCAATTTGCAGATGGTACAGGCAGATGTAGGTGGCCACTGTATGAAAAGCATTACTTAACGTTGCATTACTTGAGAATACGGTCTGAAGTGAGTATTATTTACTGATACCTCAGTTCTTACCAAGCAAATATACTTCTTAGTCTAATCAGTGTTCTCTTCAATGTTCATTCTTAAAATATTAGGCCTATATTAGCAAATTTACCTCAACTGAAGAGAAAACCAGGCCCTTATTTGAAACAGGCATGAAGGCATGCTGTTTTCTGAACTGCTCCTGTTTTCTGTTAATACTTAACTCAACACTTCCTTCTAGTTTACCTGCTGTCTTTATTTCATTTCATCATAATGTACATTTTCACAGCACTTATTCCTCTCATTCAGTACAACAGCACAGTCACACTCGGTTTCTCTCCAAAAATACAACCCTTTTCCTGTAATACCTATTTTCAGTTGCTTTCATTTTGCTGCGTTTTGATCAGCTACTGTCAATGACACGCACAGATTTTTCACATTAAAGTCCTTCCAGTGGCATTACATCTTCTGTTCCTGGTAAGCTTTTATTTGCTTGAAATGTTGATCTTCAAGCAGGGTCATCAAATCCACATGAATAAAGTGAGGTGAAGGAATCTGCTTTGCTTTCTGTTTGAACACATCTTTATAGTATCCTACCTCCTACCTCATTTCCTAACCATCAACCAATCAATCAATACTCAAACGTTTATGGTAGAGGTGGCAGATCAGAACATGCTCATATGAATCATTTTTGTAGAAGCGCCTGTTTTGTTCAGTCCAACCTTGCAGCTTAATAACAAGTTTCCACTTGTTTCAAAGAAATAAGACTGGGACAAAATGTTCTTTCATTTTCGTTATTTCTTGCTCTCTTTCTTACCTAATCGAACTTCATTCTTTCTTTGAATCTCAGCTGGCAGAATGCAATCTTCACTTAATGATCTGCTGGATAGTGCAATTAGAAGAGTCTCTGGATGCTTTTTATTGTTAGCACCAGCTGTACATAAGTGATTGTCTGCGCGTGTGTATGTGTGTGTGGGTCATGAAGGCAGAATATGGCTGTATTCAGTGTGTTTCTCAGGGCAGCTAAGTAATACTTTTACAGCTTAATTGATCATGGCTGTACAAAGTAGCACGAGTAGTGTCATATGCACCACTTTGTGTGTGTGTGTGTGTGTGTGTGTTCTCTTCTGTGAGCACTAAGTGTGTCCTTAGTGACCGTACCAGCTGTCGTCCCGTCAATGCACCTGTTCCATTTCCTGTACCATGACACTGATGTGACACACACACACACACACACCTACACACACTAAGCCAGCATGTTACTTCTACATAAAAATGCAGTAGTAATTGATGATGACTTCCATTCCAATACATGGACCACTGTGTTCATCTATACATTTACTCTAACACACACACACACTTGTCTTTTTTCCTGTTCCGCCAGTGCTGAATGTCTCGACTACAGATAATATCCCTCTTATGCCATTCAGTCACATATTCAATTTTTAAAAAGTGACAAATTTTGCCGGGTTGCTCACATCATTTCAGTTGTTCTCTGTTCATATCTATTTTCTTTACTATTAAAAAAAACACTGTGACTTGCCTTGTTTTGAGGTAGAGTGATGTCCTGTTTATTTCCCCATATTTTGGGTTGTGATTGTATATGTATATTGGCGTGTTTGTTGTTACGTTTATCCAGCTAATTAGTCTGTAATGTTGTGTAATGTGATTTGAGTGATGTGAGCTATACAGCTGATCTCAGGGGGAGATTAGCTTTGGTTTGAGAGTTTGGACATAAGGATACGTTGTGATCAGAGATAACCGGATGCTTATAACTGCAGCCATGTGCAGTGATTACAGAGCGATTTATGTTGTGATGTAAGCTCATTTAGATGCTTGCTGTTTGATGTGTGCTTGGTTCGGATAAAAATGGTTGGTTTGAGCTTCTAGCTGAGCTTAGTCGTGTGCTGCCCCTGGTACAGGGAGCCTCGGGGCCTAACATTCCACAGATTAGAAGAAATAACTTTTCGTCAAAGAAAACAGTGAAACTGTGTTGGAAATAAGTTAATTTATTTAACCTTGCTGCAGGTTTTAATGGTGTCTAGCATAAATTCAGTTAATACATTTAACATTTGATGTCATTTTTTAAAATTTTCCACAAAAGCAGATTACTCAATTTTAAAGAGGATAATGTTTGCACCCATGTGTGTCACTGTGTGTTTCAATAGTAATGTTACTTGGGAATTGGCCTCGGTCCCATAAGGGTGATGGACAGGCAGCTGAGTCAGTCAGGAGGGGAGTCACCCACTGACTCCCCAAGCACACATTTACACTGGCTTAGCCTGTTCATCAAGTAGAAACTATTATGTACCAGCAGACACACAAATACACATATTCAAAGACACATACACACACGCCAGATGACAAAAACTGTTAGTGGTCCCGCTGATCTGATGCAAAAGCAATCCCGTTGATGGACATAATCCCTTTTAGAGAGGGGGGCAGGGAGGAGGGGGATGTAACACTAGCTGACAGCAACTGCCTCAACATGGGGGAATGGCCACAGAAGCCGCAGTTGGGGGAATACCACATGACAATAAATTATGGCTTTAATGAAAAATGGATGGAGTCTCATTGACCTGGAAGATGCTATACTGTACATGCACATGGAGGCTGAGCAGGATGGTCCCACAGGGCCAGTAGACATGGCTACCCTATAGCTAGACCTGTTTACATCACTGACAGAACTATATAGCCTGTATGTTTGTAATGATGTCGATGTCCAGGCCAAAGGCCCGGTTGGGGCCACCTCTGCTGTTAGCAGAATGGCAAATGGTCCCAGTACATTTTGTACTACATCCTGCTCAGTCTCCTGTGTGTGTTAGTCTGTGTGTGTATGCTGTCTTTAAGGTCACAGATTGCAGTGATTTAGGTGTACCTAATAAAGTCTAATATGACAGTCCTGCAATAAACAATACCTTCATGAAGATTATAATATTCAGTCATGTTGCATTATGCTCACATGTGTTTCTATATTTTTCCCAACCTAGTTTATGTCAATAAGGGCAGGCTAAATAACAAAAACCCATCTCTGTAAAATGCCATACAATTAAATAGCATGACAAACTACATCCTCCAAAGTGATCATACAGTGGAATCATCACCTCTGTAAAATCTGAACATTCTAACCTTCATGAAGGTAGGGTTTATTAGAATGCATTCCTTTTTGCTAGGTGTACCAAATAAACTAGCAACTGAGTGCTGTGTCAGCGCAGTGATGAACATGGATCTCTCTCGGCCTTGCATCTGCAACCCTTTTTTGGTTATGTTTTCACACCTCTAAATATGCTGTATTTGCCTGCATTTGCACATCCATTGCCTATTTTTGACATCAACCAAGGAAGACATTTCGATGTGTCGCAGTAGAAAAAGCAGAGGTGTAATAAAATCACTGTTAGCTGAATTCCTTATAGCTACTTTGGGTACAGGGTCCTGGTACTGTGCATGCTGGCTCATTGTCATGGCTTACTGGGACAGAAAAGTGCCATTGAGAATGCTGTTAGTAAAACCATGTTTTTTTTTGTTTCAATGGTAAATGGCCAGGGTATAGATATGTATATCACCAGGTTGGACTAACATAAATGGTACAGGTGTCTGGATGAACACATTATGCTAACTGAAATCCATAATTTTGGAATTATCATGATTTTGCCATCACACTACAGCAACAACAACATCTTGTGCCTTGCCTGTGGAAAATCTTACCTCCACCACCTCCAGCAACACTGGTCAGTTGTTATGTGGATTTGGCTCCAGTTTGCATTTTGAATGGAAAATTATAATTGTGCATATTTCTCAATTGGTAACAATGGACAACATAGGGCGCCAATAACTTATATTTAGTTATTGTTAAGTTACTATGTGTTGACCTGCCAATCATACCTTGGCGGGGTTCCAGGTTAGCATTTAGATAGAAGGTAGTGAGGAGGCTGTTTTGCTTACATTTAGGTCTGATTTCTGATAACGTCTAGTTACTACATCTCCTTAAAGTATGCAGTATTTAGGGCACTGCAGTGCTCCTGTGGTGAACAAGCAAGCACCCTCAATGTGTAAAACATTAGCATGCACAAAAGCTACAGTAAATTATTGATGTACCTATTGCAGATTGTGAGCTGATCAAAATGAAGTTCTGTACTGTGTTCCGTAGAAGCATCACCTATCTTTCTTTTGTACATACACAAAAGAATCTGCTGATGGAGTTGTCTACAGTATCTCTCTTCTGTTCTCATGCCAGAATGCTGATGTAAGGTGAGAAGAGAGGACACAAACGGAAAGGAAAGGCGATGTCTATTAGTCTAGAATCATCAGGAGATAACCTTTCATCGAATTGGAGACTGCAATGCGGCCTCCTTTTCAAATGAAATGTTCTTGATATGTGGTGTGTGTGCGTGTGAGAGAGAGAGTGTGTGTGTGTGGGTGTGTGCCTTCAGACAAAAGGTTAATTGGGTGGCTGCTGTTGTCCCAGAGACAGAGACAACAGGATTTGTAATGGCTGTGACATTCCTGCCTGCTCCCCTGCACACTCCAGGCAATGGTGTGAAAGCGTGCGCTGTGTGGGTGGTTGTGCGGCTTGGAGGTGTTGTGTTATGACGTCCCTATATAAAGTCTACTTTGTTTTCACTTAGAGAGAAAGTCAGACAGGAAGAGGAAAAGTTAGAGGATTTGTCCTGTATAGACCAGCTGATGGACTGTAAAATACTGCTCCTGTTTATACTAGTTTCTCCTCCAGGGACAGTTCCTCACAGTACTGTACTTCTGTGTTAATATTGTGTATATACTTTATACCATGTGTATTAAAGGGTATGTTCATCCAAATTATTTAAAATATATAAATTTTCTTCCCATGGTATCCAGCCCTGTAAATACTTTTGGTTTAATCTGTTGGGGTTTGGGGATGTCTGATATCCCAACAACATTTCTTTACATGAATTAGTGGCCCTAAAAATCTACAGCGCATACTTTCACCAGTTTTCAAAGAGGCTGTTTCTTCAGTTGAAAGTAGTTCCAATTAAACGGTTCACAGTGACACATGTCTAGACTAACCAGGATATTGTAAGACGGATTCATTTGGCTGCATCACAAACGACAGAGTATTGTAGTATTGTAGAGGCAGACATTTTGAAGATATTTCAAAACCTGCAACCCGAACTGATTAAACCTGACTGTTACTGCCACATTTGAGATCCAAACTCTTTATTTCATCCATTACTGACCATGTCAAACTAAGGTATTACATGATTATACTGCATATTTGGGCATTACATGCAACACATGTCCCTGATGAACTGGTCAAAGAGAAAAAAGAGACATTTATTTCTAAATGACATGAACCCAAGTCCCAAGTCCAGAGCTTAACAAATTCTGGCCTGAACAACACTCAAAACTCAATACTTATTGGTTTGGCTAAGGTAGAACTTTTCCCCCTGTAATTTGTTTGAACTCATGTTTTCAAGTTGGTCTGAAAAGTAACCAGAAGCGACAGCTATCAGTTACAGGCAGTGTAAGTAAAATAACTTGTTTTTAAATAGGAAAGAGACAGCGTCAAACAAAATTGTTTCTTCCGTAGGTGGATATTCTTCCAAATGCAACTGACAAAATGTCATTACATATTGTCTAGACTTGTGATGATTGTTTACTTCTGCAAGGTCTTTGGAAAAACATCCTTCTAATGCTAAAAGGAAGGGCTGCTGATTATAAGCCTTAGTGATAGATAACACATCATTTTAGACATTCTTAGTTACAGATTGTGACATTTTGCTGACTGTGAGAAATCTCAGAAATAATATATAGTATAGAATGGAATAGTAATAGGAAATTTAGAATTATAAGAAAAATACAAATCTGACTCTGGAATAAGATTATGGGCCAATAAATGAGCTTTTGTTTGGGGTATTTCTTCACTCAAATTTTGAATTGTATCCCTACACCAAACCAAAGCAACAGTCTAACCAAAATGCACTGCAGCTTAGAAAGACGTTCCACATCTGAAACTAGCTCTCCAAGCTGAAGGAAAGTGTGCAGTAATGTTCAATATTTCAACACACACACACACACACACACACACACATGCAAACACACATCCCTCTTGAGGGCTCAGGTAATGCGAGTGCAGGTGTCATGAGCCATCAGCTCACTGAGTGCACTACAAGATAGCCAGATATAGACACACACACACACACACACACACACACATGAATGTTACATGGGTGTGAACAGACCAGAGAGTTGGCTCCTAGTTAAAATGAGTCTGTGCTCATCTAATAATGATGCTGCCTGAGAGAACCAGACCTTATAGTGGCTTTCATCACTGCCACATGTATAATCTATACAGAGTGGGAGAGAGTGACAAAGAGGTAAAGATGGATTTAGAGAAGGAGAAAGAGAGGGAGAAGTACAAATACAAAGAATTTACACTTATATTCACTCCACATATGTTCAAACACACATTATGCTGCTAAATGCTGTTTGATTGATATATTTTTAAGTAGCAATGTAGCCTACAGTAAATAATAAAAGAATCAACCCTAAAGACTGTCACATATATATGCAGTATATATATTTATATATCCTTCCATCTGCTTACATCTATTAATGAGCTCAACAGGTGATCAGAGGCTTTCCCTGTCTGCATTCATCTCTAGAAAGCGTATCAGATCTCCACAATGGAGTGCTCTTTGCTTTAGAAGGAGCTGATGACATGTGATTTGCTTTACTGTGACGGTGCCCAAAATACTCTCAAGGGAATGCTCCAACGTGCAGGGCGAAGATCCCACACAGGCTGGCTATGGCATCTGTAGGCTACTTTTCAGTAGCCTTGTTAGCTAACTACTTATATTTTACTGCAATCAGTGGGTCATGGGACAACTTTGACAACACAAGCTACATTAGCATTATCTTTTTGAGTCGTGTCTCTGATTGCCTGAATATCCACCTGCTTTTTGCCTCGGTTTTGAAAAATGTAAAAGTTCAGCAGCTAGTTTGCTAACTTTGTCTACTGTCTGGTGCTGGGCAAGTAGTCATATACATGGTACATATGTTGTATATTAGTATATACAGCATGTTGTCAGTGTAAAATTAATACATATAAAAATAAAACTAATTTTGAGAGAAACATTCTGGGGCTGAAGACTTAGCTGACTTTGTTGTTAGTTGCACCTTCCTAAATGACATTGTGTTCGTCGTCATATCTAGTTATCACAAAATGTTCATGTTGTTGATTTTTTGTGTGACCTAGCAAAAAGACACCCACTAACTCTTTAATCTGATAATGCAGAGGCCCATACACAAGGCTGATGTAGCAGACCTTCACAAAATTAAATGAAATAAAATAACAGAGTCGGACCTACAGAGAACGATGGTCGGCAGCAAGTTAACCCACTCGTGCAAATGCTTGGCTGCATGTTTTGGCCACAAGTGACAATACTGCATTAGCCATCCCTCGAGAGCCCTCTATTCCCCAGCTACGAAAACAAAGAAAGTGGCAAGGATACTTCTTCTACACACTGCTGGTCACAAAATGCTGTGCTGGCGACATAATTACTTTGAAATAACTTGGCATAATGTATGTACACTAAGAAATTAGAGGTGGTCCAAGTTAATCTGACATCATCTCTAATTATATATATTTATACTTGCTCTGTTCTGTTGTATTTAATGATAAGCGATGCAACTTATTCCGTGAGGAATCTATTAATACAAATAACAACTAGCTGCTCTTTGTCCTTCTTCCATTTAGATGAGAAATGTAATAAGTCCAGTAGAATGTATGGTAATGTGCATTGGAATGGTATGCAAATATAGAATTTGCATTTAAATTCCTGTGCTAAAGGATGACATTGTAACTTCCTTTAGTGTAGCAAAATGTTTTACAAACGGCATAATCAAACCAAAGATTATAAAAGTATGGCATTAAGAGAAATGGAAAATATAGTAAAGAAATGCAGGCAGTTTCAGAGAGTAGGCATGTGATTTTCTATGCATTGCAACACCCACGGCGAAGGGTGCCTATTAACTTTCCACCATTGGAAACCAAAAATAACATGTTCCTTGCAATAATTTGAGTGTTAGTGAGTCTGTTCCGGAAATGAATGTGCAGACAAAGGCATGTGCAAAATGCTCTGTGCCAGTGTGACTGCACACCATGAAACAGTGACCAACTGAAAATGCAACAGTGTTGTAATAATGGGAAATATTTGAAACAAACTTGCACAAAGGGAAAGGAAAGTTTGCAAAGTGCTAAAACCTAGTAACGAGTGTAATTTCAAATATTAGTGACTGTAACATTGGAATGTAATGTTGTAATATTTAATTGTTGCTATATTGCCTCCTCCTGGTGAACGTGTGAGCAGTGCGATCCTTCACTTTAGGTGTGTAGTCACGATGTTACACTCGACCCTGTGATCCTGCTGCAGGGAGAGTGAGTGAGACAGCAGAGGTTAAAGCTTTCAAATGTGTGTGTGTGTGTGTGTG
>NC_060154.1:30354038-30376190 GCF_021292245.1 Micropterus dolomieu
GTGCTGGGCAAGTAGTCATATACATGGTACATATGTTGTATATTAGTATATACAGCATGTTGTCAGTGTAAAATTAATACATATAAAAATAAAACTAATTTTGAGAGAAACATTCTGGGGCTGAAGACTTAGCTGACTTTGTTGTTAGTTGCACCTTCCTAAATGACATTGTGTTCGTCGTCATATCTAGTTATCACAAAATGTTCATGTTGTTGATTTTTTGTGTGACCTAGCAAAAAGACACCCACTAACTCTTTAATCTGATAATGCAGAGGCCCATACACAAGGCTGATGTAGCAGACCTTCACAAAATTAAATGAAATAAAATAACAGAGTCGGACCTACAGAGAACGATGGTCGGCAGCAAGTTAACCCACTCGTGCAAATGCTTGGCTGCATGTTTTGGCCACAAGTGACAATACTGCATTAGCCATCCCTCGAGAGCCCTCTATTCCCCAGCTACGAAAACAAAGAAAGTGGCAAGGATACTTCTTCTACACACTGCTGGTCACAAAATGCTGTGCTGGCGACATAATTACTTTGAAATAACTTGGCATAATGTATGTACACTAAGAAATTAGAGGTGGTCCAAGTTAATCTGACATCATCTCTAATTATATATATTTATACTTGCTCTGTTCTGTTGTATTTAATGATAAGCGATGCAACTTATTCCGTGAGGAATCTATTAATACAAATAACAACTAGCTGCTCTTTGTCCTTCTTCCATTTAGATGAGAAATGTAATAAGTCCAGTAGAATGTATGGTAATGTGCATTGGAATGGTATGCAAATATAGAATTTGCATTTAAATTCCTGTGCTAAAGGATGACATTGTAACTTCCTTTAGTGTAGCAAAATGTTTTACAAACGGCATAATCAAACCAAAGATTATAAAAGTATGGCATTAAGAGAAATGGAAAATATAGTAAAGAAATGCAGGCAGTTTCAGAGAGTAGGCATGTGATTTTCTATGCATTGCAACACCCACGGCGAAGGGTGCCTATTAACTTTCCACCATTGGAAACCAAAAATAACATGTTCCTTGCAATAATTTGAGTGTTAGTGAGTCTGTTCCGGAAATGAATGTGCAGACAAAGGCATGTGCAAAATGCTCTGTGCCAGTGTGACTGCACACCATGAAACAGTGACCAACTGAAAATGCAACAGTGTTGTAATAATGGGAAATATTTGAAACAAACTTGCACAAAGGGAAAGGAAAGTTTGCAAAGTGCTAAAACCTAGTAACGAGTGTAATTTCAAATATTAGTGACTGTAACATTGGAATGTAATGTTGTAATATTTAATTGTTGCTATATTGCCTCCTCCTGGTGAACGTGTGAGCAGTGCGATCCTTCACTTTAGGTGTGTAGTCACGATGTTACACTCGACCCTGTGATCCTGCTGCAGGGAGAGTGAGTGAGACAGCAGAGGTTAAAGCTTTCAAATGTGTGTGTGTGTGTGTGTGCCTTCTACGGGGAAGAAACCTGCAGGTTGATGGTTGCTCATGCTACGATCAAGGATACACTCACCTCACTCACACACATAGACAGGCTCATGGCCTCTGGCAGAGAGTTGCCATGTGTCCTTCCAGGTCAGTAACTTCACGTCTGCTGAAACGCATGCACACTTTTCTGTTGTCCTCCTTCCACCTCTGCCTTCCCTCCATTTTCTTACCAGTTTTTTTCCACAATAACCAGCTGACCTACCTTCCTCTTCTCTGATAATTAGACACCCCGCCTGATATCAGGGCCTCATTAAAACATATTATTGTGTGCAGTTGATAAAATTAACATTAGTTTGATGCTACTTCCTCTTTCGGATAATGTACAGTATTACAAACAGCAAATAAACCTTATTTCTGCAAATAGATGTCAGGAAACCACTGACAGAAAAGTCAGCTTACTGCAATTATAAATCTGGTATAAGAAATTGTGCACTGTCTGAACACTGTCTACTACTGTAAAAACGCAATTGAAATCTTTAGTTAATATAATTTTGATAGATGTAGACATCTTATCTCATAACGACAATAATAGTAGGCCTGTGTTAAATCTTGATTCTTTTCATGCGATAAAATAATGCTACATTTCATAATAATGACTTTCAGTCATTGCGTTCTCTCTCCAGGGTGTAAAAGGCTCTGAAACAACATCACACCATCTGGCACTTTAACTCCAAAACCACTGAAGACAATAATAATAATCATACGGAATCCACTCAAAATGTGGAAACAGCATGAATCCTCGTTATGGTTGTCCTGGTAACCTGCGTGCTGCTGATCAACGAACAATAAATATGTAATGAAACAAGCAGGTGGACAATACTGATGTATGAACACACACGCAGAGATCACATGGCAATGTAAGCTCCACTCAGCCGGTGTGTTACTGCTGTCTTTTCTCTCTTTAAGTGCTCTCTCCATATGACATTGATGCTTCTTGTTAATGAAGCCATAGTGGCTCAGATATGGAGCGCCTGCTTATTTACAGCACATACCATAATTATCTTATGTGGACTCTTCAGAAGCCCATTTTTGTCCATTATGATGTTTTCAGTGATTTTAGTTGCTGTATTGGTTATGGATGTCATACAAAGATCAACCCCCTCCACTCTTTGACTTTACCAAACACAGCTCTAAAAAAAAGAACAAAACAACAGCAAACAATCAAAGAAAAAAGAAATGTGTAAAGAGCTGTACCAGTGAAATGATGAAACACGATGGACTGCACAGAGGTTCATAAGACAAGAGACATGGCAGTTATCATTTTATTCTCAGCCAGTGGCCAGTTAAACATCAAGCCCCAGTCTACAGCAGCAGACCTGTTTAATATTCTAGAATCTGTAAAACTTAGATTGCGCTCCACAGTATTACACGGTATGCAGTTAATTTTCCAAAATTGAACTTTCAACAAAATGTGGTTAAAGCTGTGTGACAGAACTGCATTTCTCCATGGATATATTTTGCTAACTAATTTCAACCAAAATCAACATACAATGAGTGAGTTTGCTCATAACGTAACTGAAAGACTAAAAAAGATACTCATGTTTTAGCAGGCAATTGCCTACTTACCCATCCAGCAGGCTTAAAGCAACACAAGTTTTACACTGGTCTCATGGTTGTGGACTTTCACTCTTCTTTTAGCTCTGTTTTGGTCTGCACCAAAAAAAAATGATCTAGCTCTTAGGCTTCAAAACTTTCCTCAAGCTAGTCATTTACTTCAGCACTCTCTTAGCTCACTCTCAACTCTTAGCTTGTATGCTGAGAGCTAGCAACCTAGCAACCCTTTCATATAACACACATTACTCAAATAAAAAAAGCAATAATATTATGTTTAGTGAAGGTATATTTATTACAAGGGTGTGGTAGTTCACATTTGAACACATGCAACATGAAAATGTACTGAATCTGTCTTTTTCTTCTATCATACTGTACAGTAAGCAAGTCCATCCGTCACCAAAGGCATGACACTTAGCCTCAGTTTGACTTCACAAACAGCCAGTGCTGCGTCTTTAGAGAAAACACGGTTTCTAGATAGCAGTTAAACGGAAGGCATATCACACACACGCTCACGCAAACCCAGAGCCATCTTGTTAAGGCTATTCAGCAAGCTATGGCCGTTGGGAGGTATTCTTTTGTGACTTCAAGGAGGAGACAGAAAAAGCAGAGGGAAGTGGAAAGCAGGAAGTATAAAGGGGCGAACAAAGAAACCTGAAGGAAAGGGCATGTAGAAGAGAGTTGCAGGGAGGAGGAAGAGGAGACAGAGATGCAGGCATCCCAGATAAAGAGGTTTAATTGACTGTCACTGGGCCTTGTGGTTGTACCGCAACCACTAATAGCCAGCTAGAGGCTACCGCGGACACACAGAGACGCTGGACTCTCCTCTCATTATCGCTACTGCCCTCAAGCTTTGCTCTCGTTTCCTCTCCGTCTCACACACAGTCTGTGTTTCAGCTCCATTTTAGTTTAGTTGTTTGGTTCATCTCGCTGTGCTTTATTGGTACAAATGTTAGATGAATCCCTTTGTCAAAGAATCCCATAATGAATTGAAAACATAAAAATAACTAGCGCACAGCAATAAGCTGTGCTGGTATGACTGCAGGCTTGTATGTGTTTGTGTGTGTGCTTCAAGATCTTTCCATGGTGGATCTAGGTTGCTGTGTATGAAATACTGTGTGTGTGTGTGTACTGCACCATTATTATTGGCTTCATCTATTTGTCTATCTACGTTTGTGTGTCACGCTCTCTATTTTCAGTTCAATTCACTGCGCTTTATGGGAATGAATGTTAGATGAAAGGTATTGCCAAAGCAATTAAATAAAAATAACAGAGAAATTAATTAGTACATGAACATCTGCGGGTATTATGTTATTGTTTGTGTGTGTGTGTGTGTGTGTGTGTGTACTACAAAGGATTTCATAGCTGTTACTGTAATCAGTTATGTTTGGGGTTAATATTTCTCAACAACAACAAAAAAGTCCATCAGAAACATTTGGATAATGATTTGAAAAGGCTTGAACGCATATATCCACCTCCTCCTCTCCTCGTTCTCATTTCCTTCTAATCCTGACTCACCTACCCTCACCTTCATCCTCCCCCCTCCCTCCTTTCATGTCCCTCCTGCCCTGTACACTCTAATAGGCTATTGATTTTCCATCTGCTCACGAAGCAGCCTCTACTTTTACCGTTCACTCGTGATATTAGTTGCCCATTAACAGCAGGGAGCATCTTTGCTTGCATGTCAGCACCTTAGCTCGCCCATACTCGCATACCTTTGACACACACACACACGCACAGAGGTCAGCTGTGTTAGTCCGCTCTAGCGCGTTGACATTTCTTACATTCCTTTATAATTTTGCTTTAACAGATAAGGGAGATAGAGGGTCAAAGTAGTTATTGTCAACCTTTCTGACATAATGGTCCAGTATTTTCCATGATTATGATTAACTGCAGGTCAGTGTTTCACCACTTAACTTCTGTCTGGGCCCTCAGTCTGAAATGCAAAAACACTCAACCTGCTGTCACAAATGTCAGCTTGTTATCTTGTGAGTCAGGTGCACATCATCTTGTAAACAAACCCGATTCATACAATACGTAATATGATGGCACAGTGAAAACAGTAATATCTGTGTAGTAGCTGTATGTCAGCATTAACATAAGCTGCTTTTCAGTTGCAATAGACCTACAACCATTGCTACTGCTCCTTGCTTAATTAACTGCTGTGTTATACTCTTCAGACCGTTTCCTTTTTGGCTGTTTCTCTCCTCCTTCACAGTTCCTGGAGTCCAGTAAGTTCAAATGTGCCGGTGTACAGAACTCTCTCTCCCACTGCCCCCCCTCACCCCATCACTCCTGTGCACTGAGCACTAATGCCACCTGTTGCTGAATGGCTGGAACAACCATGTGTGGCACACCACTTTCTTTGTTTTCCATTTACAGAGCCAGGCCTGTGTGGGGAACCAGATTTTATTTTAGAGCACAAAAAAAAAACAGAGCGCTAGAGATCTGTGAGGAAATATTTGCTGAATTTAACAAAACAAGTGTACTGGATTACAACCACTTACTATCTCTTTAAGCTCCAAACCAAATGGGCACTGCTTGAATTTTATAGATGACACTTCACAACTTGAGCTTCACTGGTTTCTGCTTTTGTGATTCTGCCAGCTCACATAAGTGATGTGGTTGTTGGATGTCAAAAGTGTTAATTTGTAACTCTTGGAGGACCCTGTTGCCTGAGGCGTTTAAGGCATTGACCGTGAACCACACTGTCCTTTTGTCAAGTACAAGACAGGGGCCTTTTTTTGCACTTCATTCCTCACCTTCTTCTACCCTTTTGCTTGTTATCTCTATACTGTCTACTCACTAATAAAGGCACAAAAAAAACCTTGTTTGGTTACTTAAAACTACCAAGTTGCTGATGGCATCTACCTTACATCATTCTACTTTGCGTGACGTTATTGTCATATTGTTACATTACCAAATTAAGTAATGGGAATTTGATTAGTCTGAATTTTCAGCTGAAATGACGTAGAAATTACCAAAACTCCTGTAAAGAATAAAAGATGAAAACTTCTTGAACTTTGTTGAACATATTAAAATGTTGACAATGTATTTATAGTAATGCAAAGGCATTTAAAAGCATTTTCATGTAATTATCAGCCAATTTTCAATAAGAAAAATCACTAAGAAGTAGAAAGAAATAGGTACTCCCCATTCACGTGTTGGCGTGTAATTCCAGTTGCACAATATAGCAGGTTGTTTTCCTTCATTGTTCTACATGGCAAGTACTAACTCAACTCAAAAATCACAACCATTCATGCAGAACAATGAATGGTCGGTTCACTGACGTGCAACCACTGATTGTCTAAAAGAAGTGGACATAGACGTCATGACTTCATCTGTTGGTTTGTGGAGTACGGTTTTAACACCTCATGTTAATAATTTTTTGCAACCAGGATCCGGAAGTGACAATATATAGACGAGACGGTCTAGCTAGCTTGCTTAGCTAGGTGCATCTGTAATTCACGTTAACTGTCATTTTAACAGGGCTGATAAGTTTGTCGAGCGAACACCAGTCTTAAAACTAAATGTACTCACCAGAGAAAGTGAACAGCCAACTCCTGATAAGCTTTTTCAACGGTGCTGGTTAAATTTACACAGGGCTGTAGGTACGAGTCACTCTAGCCTGATCGACAGGTCACCATGGTAACGACTTGTCAATCACAGATAATCCCTGAATCCCTGAAGCGTACTCTGCTTTATGGTCTATTTTCCTCTAAATGGGACTATAATTTACTAAATGAACATCATGCTGTATTAAAGAAGACATGAAACTACTAAGACATGAATTGAGAGCATAAACTCATTAGGAAAGTGTTTACTGAGGAATAATAATAATAATAATAATAATAATAATAATCACTTTTCTAACTCGGAGGTTCCCGCTTGTGTGCAACTTTATGCACACGCTTCTACAGAAGGCGCCCGGTCTTCTCCCTACTCTATCTTGCCAAAAGAGATTAGCAGTCTGACGAGAACAGGAACAGGTGAGCGTCACATAGTGCCCACTGGGTAATGCAGTTTATTTAGGGCTGTATGAACCGCCCAGGGAACCTGATAGATACTGCAGACTGTAGCTGAGGGGGCATGGCATGAACGAGGTTCATCGGACAAGAAGGCGGAAGAAGAAGACGATAACATAAAGTAATGGCGCGGCAGAAGCAGCAGGTACGTAATCACAGCTCAGTACAGCAAAAGTTGAACGTATATTATTGGACAAATTATTTGTAGATAAAAGTTATTCATTGCAGCTGAATAATCTAAGAATCTTTAAAAATAAGCATTTTATTAATATTTATCTTTCTCTAAAGATCCTTGCTCACATTTTTTTATAGTTCTGTATTTTTTTTTATTTTTTTTTTCATTTTATATGCAACATTTGTAGACATACTCAGTAAACTGAGTTTAGGTTTAAAAATGTTTCAAAACTTTGTGACAGTGTGACATTTATGTAATATTAATGGCAGAAATTTGCAATAATAATAGTAGGTTATGTTTGAATTGTTTATTATACTTTCTCAGATCACTTTTGCATTTAGCTTGTGGAAAAGAAGAAGAAACTTTATTCACACGTACACATACACTACATGTTGCGAAACTCATGGAACAAATTGAGCAAGAG
This sequence comes from Micropterus dolomieu, assembly GCF_021292245.1. Taxonomy (NCBI): domain Eukaryota; kingdom Metazoa; phylum Chordata; class Actinopteri; order Centrarchiformes; family Centrarchidae; genus Micropterus; species Micropterus dolomieu. The sequence goes on from NC_060154.1 coordinate 30,361,721, forward strand.
ACTTTAATTTAAATTTCAGTCCATGCTAGTGCTATGGCTCCCTGCTGTAGTGTATTTGTTTAATATTGTGTCGTTAATAAGTTTTTTTAAATCAATAAACAATGTTCACACGTGTGGTACAAATCACAGAAAGGTGGGTGGCTACAGCCAGTCATTACAGAATGTACTGTGAGGGGGCTTGTTGTGACGGGGGGGTCATTTTGTTTAGTATATTATGTTTTGTAAGTTTTTGATGATGTTGTTTCCTTTCCATATAGTTATAGTCATATAAAATTGATAAATATTTTTGCCAGTGTGGCTTAGATCTCTGAGAAATGAACATGCCTGGTTGCTACATAAGTAGCAGCCCACAGTATACAGCTAAAATATGCAGCCAAAGTAAGACGCTTAAATATATATTATCATGATACGAGACAGACGATTGGGTATGTCTGCAGAAACGGATTATGAAAATATTATAAAACGTGTGATTTATCTGATGGTAGCTGCTGTTAAAACTCAAATGTCTCTAGTCCACATCAGTAAACCTGTCAGGGTTGGAGATATATTGTTGCACTTACTGTGTATGAGGCTGTGACGTAAGGCGTCAAAGAACGTGGGTGAGGTTTATAATAGTAGGATTTCTGAGGGAGGTTAATGATGTATACTGTTGTAGGTTTGTACAGTCAGAGGTTGTTTGGGCCATCTATCAGTCTGTCTCCACCGCCAGTTTGTAATTAGAGCTGTGCATCATGACAGTTCCTGCTGTGGGAATCTTCAGTTAGAGCTGGACTGCATTTGATTTGGAGATATATTTCTTTACCTGTCGTACCATTCTCTCCTTTTCTTTTAATTTTGCTTGTTTACTTTCCTTTTACTTCCTCTTTCTCTCCCATACTGGCCTGTTTGATTTTCATCTTTATCTTTCATGTCTCTTTGGTCCCTTCTCCTTCTATTCCTTCCTCGTCTCCCATGCTCCTCTTTAAAGGTACACTGTGGAGTTTTTGACCACCAGCAGTGCTATGCAGTGTCTGTATTCTGTACTGTATTCATTGCATCTAGTGATGCTGATGCATACATTAGAGCGCATGGATTCCTCCTGATGCTATTCCACAGATGGACACCAACGTCAACAGAGACCCAGGGATGTTTTGTGTCAGCAAAAAGCAGGTTTCAAAGTATTTTTTATTTATTCATTGGTTTTATGGGAGAGGAAATGCATTCATCATGTTTGGTAGGCCTCAGGGATACACACAATGCATTTTGGTGAAATTAAACTTAATAGTGGAAAATAAACTAGGTTGGATTACATTTAAATTTACCTTACCTTACATGACATGTGTCTGTGTGTCTGCCGTGCAAATATATTTTAGCGCTGATCCTACATTGGTGGTTCAATTAGACACTGACAGCTATGATGGATTTACTATCTCATCTGATCATTAGTTTCTTTTGAAGTTCATTTGTCACCTCAATTTCCTTTTTAGTGCACTGCATAATAATGTTTATACTAAATATGAATCTCTGCTGGAAGTAGCACAAGGTTAATCGATGGTAATGCATGCAGCATTTGGAGAACATAGGAACTGCAGGACCAGTGCGGCTAATTTAAGAAGGTGTTTTACAACAACTAAATTCGTGAACATGTCATTAGAACACATTTTCACTGCAACAGAATCGGGTAGGATTTTGAACTGACTGAATCATTTGATGGCTGTCACAGTATTTTGCAGTTATTTATCTCCTTTTCAGTCGTTCACTCATTCTAATTTGTTTCCGAGCATAACTCTCAGCGCATCTGGGTCTCATTTGCCCCATTGTCAGTCCACACAAGTGAACAGTTGCTTTATTATTGAATATGATCCCTGAAATCAGATGCTCTAAAAATAGGAGATTTGCCCAATTTCCTGCCACGTCGCTTGGCGACATTGTCTCCTTTGTCTTTATCCCTGTCATCTCATTTCCCTTTGCTCTGTTCCTCCATTACCTGCTCGGCACATGTGATCTCTCTACTCTCTCTATGACGATTAAAATCATACAGTCCATCCTGTATTTTAAAACAGAAACAAACCCAGCTCATTTAGTTTACAGACTGTCCAATTTATTTATTTTTTACCTCCAAGAGAAGCATCCTTAAAAAAAATACTGAACATATTATACATTGTGCCAATTGGAGCTCAGAATAAGAGACGTATGTAACCAGGTAAAAATTAGACTAGACAAAACTAGACTAACAACATTCAACAACGGCTTGATGTTAACATACAATTTAAAATCTATGTATGTTAACAGCAGCTAGGACTTCCAAACACAAAATTTTAAAAAAGAATGAATGAGTCTCCAAAATTGTCTGTAGGTGTGAGTGTGAGCGTGAGTGGTTTGGCGACCTGTCCAGGGTGTACCCCGCCTTTCGCCCGATGTCAGCTGGGATTGGCTCCAGCGCCTCCGCGACCCTGTACGCAGGATAAGTGGTTGACGATGGATGGATGGATGAATGGATGGATTAATGAATGAATTAGCTGTCACAAGGCATTTTGTACCTCACAGAATGAATATTGCAAAGTGCATGAGAGAAGGGAGAGCAGCGGAGCATCAGCATAGTACGGATTTCCAGTATGGCGGTATTTGACATGTTCCGGAGAAACGTCATATCACATCTGCATTGGCTAATTTCCACCAAATTTGATTCAAACTCTTAACCACCTCCTTTTGGATTCTGGATTTGGGCTGGATTCTGTGACGTCCAAATTTCTATACCCAGTAAATAATAACAGGTCCAGAAGGTACAGTTCTGTCTCTGCCGACACGTAAAAGGTGTGAATGGACCAAATTAAGGTATCCCAAAGCATCCTCACTACCAGCTGCTGTTTCAGTAGAGATCCAGTGTCATACATGCAGCCTTATGAGCTGCCTTGACTCCGCTGAACTGAGTTCCCCAGCACTTGCCAGTACCTAAGTAACAAGTGATATGTTGGCATGGCCAAATGGAGTGCAGACACTGATAGACATAAACTAACAAACTCTAATTGGTGTTCTTGTTGGCAGCCTGGATAGATTTTTAATCTTTGTGAATATTCAAAGAAAACAGATGTTTTAGGGATATTTTTACCATTAACATGGTACAGTATTTGCCACCGTCTGTAAGGGAAACATCACAACTGCTACTTTCTCATGACACTTGCTCTGTTTTATCACAATCATTTCCAATTAGTTGGCTGTTAACGGGAAATTTCCCTCTCGTAAACTTTTAAATGTTTGACTTTACAAGTTGAGCAGCACCTGAATGCACCATTAGCCAGCTTTGTGACGTGCGTCCTTCAGCGGATCCGGATGCAGCAGTTTAGTCATTGACTTTATTGTCGACATAAACCTTTCATCATTTGAAGACCCTCAAACACTTCTTTTCTGGCAGGTGAGGCTACCATTGTGCCGAAACTAACAAGTTCAAGTTTAAGTTTAAAGGTAGGACTAAGATTGTTGAATTGGGAATTAATCTCGTCAAAGTAAGGTCCTTACGAGCAGTGCACCGCAAGCATGCATGTAAGTGAGTGTAGGTGTGTGTGCGTGTATGTGTGCAAGAGGAAATTGTGCTGGCCTTTACGGAGCCGAGTTAATTGTCTGATTGGGCGGCTCGGCTCCCTCCTGGATGGCTGTAATTCACAGATCCCCCGGCATATGTGAGGCTGCCGCAACACATACTTGACCTTCTCAAATTACGGGGCCAGATAGAGAGAAAGGCAGAGAGAGAGAGACGTCTGCGTGAGCATGCATGCATGTCTGTGTGTGTGTGTGTGTGTGTGTGTGTGTGTGTGCTGACAATTTGTTTAATAAGTGGACAGCTGGGCCGACAGCTCTCTCTTTGGAGAGCTAAAAGCCTCTTTAATTTAGGGAGTTGGAGTGAGGGAAAAAGAGGCAAACAAACAGAGAACGAGTGAGACCGCAGAGAAGTGCAGGCTGCCCAGTGAGGAAGGAAATGAAATGAGACAGATGTTGATTTCCACTCCTAAGCCCAAATACATAAATAAATAAATACATAGATAGAAAAATACATGTGACACATTAAAACAGATTAAAGTCAGAATCCCCCTCCAGTTCTCATACTGTTGGTCATTTTATTTTTAAAAATAAGGCCTCTTTAACATTTTTGAAGTACTATTCCTGCTTCTTTGTTAAGAGTTGGAATTACAACACAGACACAAACTGATATGTGTGTGTTTGTACGCGTGTGTGTGTGTGTGTGTGTGAACCGTATCTATATCTGGCTATCCTCTAGTGCACTCACTGAGCTGACGACACCTGCACTCACGTCCCCTGAGCCCCGAAAACGTTTGTGTGTGTGTGTGTGTGTGTGTGTGTGTGTGGGGGGGGGGGTTAATGTGTGCTCTTTTTGCAGCATGAGAGCTCAAGTACATTTGATTTAAGATACGAAACTAGACCGCTCAAAATAAAAGCTCAGATTTTGTGCAGACCACTTGTTATGGGGAACATTTTCAGCCATGCAAGGCTGCCGTGAAAGGGAACTGCCATTTTCATCATTCTGACTGGCTACACAACATTAGCAAACACAAATTGCTATTAATTAACTTGCTTGAATTATAGTAAGTTGGAGACAGGAGGCTGTTAGTCGCTTGTATACGGTTTGCTATGCAGCAATAGTTCTGTGTTACTCCGGTATGATTGTTCATGTTATCCTGTTGAAAGGAAGTGCTTTAATGACAACGGGCTTATGTGCTTATGAGCTTTGCAGTTGACACCTTGCTGCAACGAAGTAAGGGATGAAATTTGGATCAGCTGTCATAAAACAATAAAACTGATGAAGTTATTTCTTGGTTGATAGTGATCCCTTAACATGTAAGTATGCAGTTAACACCTACAGTTTTGGTTTTATTTGTCCAGGTTCTGGCGTTTACGCTGAAGCAGTAATACAAACAGCATGAAAAAGTCAACATTTCTATGACTTTGGCTCCTAAAAAAGAATAACATGAGAAAATATTTGTTTGGTCATGTGCCTCTAATGTTATATCCACATCAGCTCGCGGACATTTTGACATGCAGCATGAAACATTTGGCCACCATTCCCCTCTACTCCCCTGCTCTCTCTCCCTCTCTTCCACGCACACACTCTCTTCCTCTTCCATCTGCAGACTTAAACACCATCAAATATGTCTTTGAAGAAAAGTTCTGTCAAATAATTTCCGAGAGTTTTCATTCAGAGGAGCAACTTGTGAAATTTCACAGCCCCAGACTTCAGTGGGTGGCCATTTCAGCGTGCAATTCAAGCTCTAATACTCAGCATTTAATGCATATTTCATAAAGATGTATTCGGAACGTGTCAACATGTGTGTAACTTTGTAGTTATGTATGTGCATATTCTTGTGACGTTGGCTGCGAGTGTGTGTATGTGTGTGTAGAAAGGGTGGGCATGCATATGTGTGCCTGTTTGTTGGTGCAATGACTGCAACATGAACTTCAGAATTATTCATCACATTTCTCTGAAGACACCACAAGGAGCCCAAAATAAGACTATTTATACCACAGAGACATCATGCACTCCTTCACCCCTCTGCATTTTAACTTGATGTGGATTAACTTAATGTATAAATGATCTGCAATGTAAATATATGCCACAAAGACTGTGCCCACCTTCTTGTTTGCACCAGCAGTTAAACTTCCCAAAGCTAACAGCTTTGTTGTGTGATACTGCAGTGGTAGCCATGGAAGAAGTCATCTATCTTGCATTTATTGCAATTAGTTCTGCAGTGCTGAGTGGAGAGGTGTTTTGTCTACATTGCTGCAAACGAGAGTTAAATTAAATATTCTCCAAAGAAATTTTAAAAACCCCATCTCAAGAAACCTTTGCCTGTAAATGTAAAATAGGCTAAAAATAAATGAAAATATAAATAAAAACATTATCGAACATTAATTAATCTAACTATAGTTGCATTGTTAGGATGCATTGGCACATGATTCTGTTTTTCCAGTTTTTCCAGTAATTATTCATTCTGTGGTTTCTTTTATCTAAAGAAGCATTTATAAACATTAATGTTCACTTTATGAACTGCACACCTCTTGTCACTTATTTGTATTGACGCTGAACTGGCATTGTGTGGACAGTGCTTCCAGTGCTTTGTTATGCTGGCCACACCTATTATTCATCAGCCCAGCCCATATGTACATATCTTGTGAAAGTTTTTAAAGAGTAATTGTGTACAACTTGATTCCAATTTTTTCATAGTTTTGACAACCATTTCTATCACTTCTCATAACATTGCACTCACAAAAGAAATTTGTAAACAATTTAGAACCCGGGCACCTCTAATACAAGATAAATCAAAGGAGGATGATTACATTATTATACTATATTAAACAGAAAAGAATGAAATATCAGACCATAAGTTCGTATCGCTGCATCTTTGCTTTCATTTTTGTAAAATCTTGGATTGCTTTGCCTCTTCAGTCTAATGAAAGGTAATTAAATAGAACAATCTGAAAAAACAAAAAAACAAAAAAACACTTTCAAGGTTATACTGCTAACAGACACATGCAGTCTAGGATGAGGGGTTGCAAATATACATTTTTGAAAGGGTCACAAGCCAGAAAAATTGGAATCCATAGATCTTAACCACTTTATCTGAAAGTACAACTAAAAAAGGAGCACACACAATTAAGGCAAATAGTTTTCACAACTATGAAAAGTATTGTAGGTTCCCTGCCATTTTGGACTTCTTTTTAGCGATGTTTCTCCCAAATCACAGCAGATAACTTGAGGAACACAATGTTATTATTACTGATAGCACTGATGGCCAACACTTCGAACAGAGGCCGAGGGAAATGCTTTAATAGATACAATCTAGAAATGGCATTTTTCAAATTAAATGAATTAATTTTACTATTTAATTGTACATTTTATCTTTCTACATGTTGATGTAAATGCTGTTTTAAAGGAATGTACACTTGGTTGCTATTTATTAGCTAAAACATATATCATTTTTGTCCTTCACATTTATTTTAATGAGGTAGACTAAATATCAGAAACACCTCTCTGTTTATTGGTCACATTTAAGAACACTGACCTTAAGCAATATTATCAGCCTTTAAAATCAGTGTGTATAATTTGTCTGTGACTGTAGGGAAAGTCCTCCTTGCGTTGTTGAAATGTCTAACAGTGCAGAGGACATGACCTCAGTGTTTTGCCTCTTTAAATGTTAAATAACTTACATAAGAATCTATTTATCTAGCTATTTGTTCTTTAGCTTTTCTAAAGAGAATCTTTGTTTTGTTTTTCCTTGCGCTAGCAGTCAGTGTGCAGTTAAACTGATCCTACATGTAAAGAAACCAACAGCTGTTTCAATAACACATGCCCAGCATCACACACTCATCCAGCACCTCGCAGTTTCCCGACAACAGTAAGCCTCTCCAAGAGGCCGGAGGGAGTCAATTTGTCCAACCAGCAGTGAATCTAAATTTCTCGGCTGGTTGTAGCTCCCTGCCCGTGGTGGCTCTCTGCTATCTGTTAGCAGGATCCAGTTGTGTTGGCTTAACCCCTCCAGATATCTGCTTGCCGTCTTGTTGATGCTGGCTTCTCTGTTCTCTGTTAGGGGACTCCTTTCAGCCATGCTAATCCTTCACTTTTCTGCTAATCCCACTCTTTTGCGCTGCTCCCGCTCTCTCCCCTCGCTCTCCTCTTTTCTCTGCAGAGCTCATTTACGCTGCCTCTCTCTCTCGGTCTCTCTGTGCCGTTCTCCTGTTTCTTTCTTGCTGCCTTCCGTTAACGTACGATACATTCTCTACATTATTATTTAGAGTACCTGTATCTGTTTAGAGTATCTGTTTTTATTACTTATTGAAGCTGCTCTAATTCTATCAGTATACACAGTCCTGCAGTGGTTTCACACTATTCCACTTATCAACAGGTGGATGTAGCATGCTAAAAAATGCTTCAAAGCACCAACAAGGGCAGGGATGGAGAAGACTGCAAGTGATGTAAACAATGCAGGATAGAAAATACTGGATAAAACAGCTTTGCAAACATTGTACGAGCAAGGAAATGCATTCAGCACATATAAACAGAACGTGTTTGTTTACAAGAAATCACAACCCCCCCAAAAAATGTGAATGAAAATGGTCTAGTATTATCATATATTATCATATCTGCATTGTAATCAAAGCAGCTGACTGGTGAGTATGACACAATATTGGAATAATTTCTCTGGAAATTGTGCTGTCTTTACAATGTGAGGTTCAGTGATACATGGGAGTATTATTGGTCTTGTCATTTGGTCTGGACTGGCGATTGTGGCCCAAATCGGATGTATGAGGCACTTTCTTTGATGAGAAACTTATTGTATAATTAACGCTACCTCTACCTCTGTCTACAGGTAGCTGTTAGGTGGTGCTGATTCAAATGAGACATTTTGATGTATTTTTTTTATTATTGTTTATGTTTTAAATGGACACTTCACAGCCCCATCTCTATGCTGTTTTTCAAAGCTTTTCTGAACAAAGTTTTGGAGGAGATGTTTGATATGGAACTGGCCTAATGGCCACTGGCATATCAGTTGAACCTTAGTTTTCACTCACAGGGGTCACTCTTGTGGTTTATAACTTTGTTTTGATGGGGAAAAAAAGCTTTGAAGAAGTAAAAACTGAATATTTTCCTCCTGCTTTTTTTGTCTTCTGTGGCTTTACTCTTGCAGTGGGGCCAACATTGGAGATCATTTGGGCAAGGCCGGGAGAGGTTATTGCTTTTTCAGCCCTCTGATGTTACTTCAGTCCTTTGGTGGCACACAGGGAGGGCAAAGGAGCTATTAGACAGGCAGCCCACCAATGTCTGGACTGAGAAGCCACTCAGATGGCTGTCTGAGGCTAAAAGCTCTGCATGTTGATGCACTCTGCTCACAGTTACTCCACTGGGTGGGTTGTCACAGCGAGTGCAAATGGTTACAAGGGAAGCAGTCTGTCACAGCATGGTAGATCCTAATCTAAAGATAAAAAATTGGTGTGTCTATAGTTTTTTTTTTACACTATTTACTGTAAGTGGGCTCCTGCAGAGCTGATCTAACAGCAGTTTCACCATGCTAATATGTTACTGCTGGGGAACCGTCTATTAGTGTGTGTGAGTGGGCTTGTATGAACAGTCGAATGTCTTTGTATTACTATCTTTCCTGGCCTAATGAGAACATGATATTAATTTTTAACTCGGTGAACGTCGCCACAAAAACATTCAATTCATCGTACAAACCAAGGTCACAACCCTCCCAATGTGTATACTCCAAAATCCTCTCTTCAGAGCATTTAATTATGCTAACACATGCTGCAGAGGAAAAACAGGAGGACTGTCAAAGGGAAGGACATGAAAGAAAAATAAGAAGCTGAATGACACAAAGGTTATATCACATATAAAGGCTAAAATTCAAGTAGCTGTTTGTCTAACAGACTGATCAGACCAGCAGTGTCCACATATTAATATGACTGCCACCTTATAGCAGCCTGCATGCTCTGCATCTCATTACTGCATTCCACCATTAATGAGGTATCAATCTGAGTGTACAATAAAACAGTGTATAACCTCCTTAAGAGTTCACTCCAAAAGGAGATATATCAGCCATAGTGAGCCAGGATGTCAATGTGAGAGGTTAGTAAGAGGTCATCTGAATGCACCAGGCAGCCATATGATTTCATTGAACTGTACGTAAAATCTAAAAAAGCCATAAAAAGCTTAAAGACAGTCCTACAAACCCATAAAACAGGTAAAATCAACCATGAGACAGCTGTATAAAGCTATTACACAACAATTTGAAACCATGAGAAAGCAACGACACGAAAAGACGGGAGACGGGAAGCAGGACATGCAACAGGTGGATGGAACCAGAGAAGAGTTCTAATACCTTTGCCATGAAGTATTTCAGATCCATCTTGCTCCTGTCAACTGTGACACAAAGTTTGGAGTATGAACACATTTGGATTGATGAATGTCCTTCATCTGCCATCAGTAAGTGGCATTACACGAGGTAATGGTAGACGGGCTATTCAATGCCAGCGGCCTGTGTGATGATACCATCAGAGGTGACCGCTCGTCCCGCCTACACGGAGAGGCGTGTGAGGCATTCTGGCAAGAACAACCACCTTGTCAAAACCGCGATTCGCTGTCGCTCTCTGTACAGACATGAGATTAAGGTTAAGCTGTGCCAAAAACCACTGTCAAAACAGGATCAGTGTGTCTGTGAGCTGCCATATAACAGGGTTATTTCTCTACAGACAGCTCTGGGCAGTGGTGAGACCTATTCGTCCCCGAAGCCATCTTGTGGAAATCGATTCACCTTTCGCCTCATAAACACACACATTGACACATTCACAATTGCAAACTAACACACAGATCCTTGCACGCACACACAAAGAGGAAAAACCTCACACCTGGTGCCTCGGCGGAGGCACTTTTGTGAGAAGTTGGAGTGACATCAATTGCACTCAGATAAAAATGGATTTGGCCCCGGCTGTTGGCTCAGTAATACATTCTGATGCCGCAGCATAGGAAGATTTATCAGGAGTCAAATCAGACGCCTCACTTTCACACCCAAACGCATATCACATACGGGGAGTGCAGCAAGCGGAACTCATGCATAGAATTACACCATGCTCACTGCCGCATTCGTTTCATTTCGCTCTCTTCAAAGTACCTCATTACATCTGGAAGGTTTGAGGATATTAAGAAATAAAGGTGAGTTGGTCTTGTCTAGTTGAGTGTATAATGTTCTGTAGCATCCTCGCGGGGGTTCAAATTCAAAGCCAAGCCACTTCCTGTCTGCTACTCTTCTAGATCTCAAGATCTAGCTACTTCATTTGAAGCTTTTGATTTCATTTGAAAATGCATTCATTTAAAGATAAAAATCTTTATCAACAATATAGTGCAATGACCCAGACCATCATCCTTAATTTTTAAATTTATGTCAAGATGATGATGAGAGGCCAAGATAACCAACATTTCTGAGAAATAACCTTTTGTTGCTTACATGATTCAAATTATTAGGTCATTTTATTGCTCCCCTATTGTTTTAAATCTTAGGTTGTCTGAGGGGTATAATACATGCAGCCTTTGTTTTGGTTTACATTTGTCTGAATCTAGTAACGTATTAGCTTTTGTCAGGACAATACTGACAATAGGTGTAGCCATTATTTAGCGATAACTTTCCCTAGTTATCACATCACAGAGACAATAGACAGAAGTGAACATCAAGCAAAGTTGCATGCCCATGCCTCTTTACTTTCAAATAGTGTTGCCCTACAACCACCAAAGGACTACAAAACTACTAGAGCTCAGACAGACACAGTACATCTCAGTGTTAGTGTTCTCAGACTTTAATCCTTGTGAGACCCAAACTGAGGTTTACACCTTCAGGGCGAGGATATTTTTTGAAAAATGAGAACATTTTGGCTGGTCCTCATCACCTCAAGGGGCTTGTTTAGGGTAAGCTGGACCTTGTTAATGTTTGAAATGCCTGAAACTGGATGATGGGAAAAGAGAATGGGAAAAGAACGTGCTTGGATAGCACACAAGACCACAGCAGTCCCAGGTTATAAATAGTTTCTGGCTCGATGTACATAGCTCCGAAGGTGAACTGTGGATGTGGCCTAGACAGCATGCTCACTTTACACTCCTCCTAGACCTCTACCTTAACTTCTTCATGATCTGTCTCAAGTAAACACTGCAGTTGGCCAAGTCGGGCCTCATAGTCACCCAGAAGTCTCCTCTGTCACTGGCTTATAGTAAATGCAGAGCTGCATCAGTCTGAAGAGAACACTGGAGTTGAGTTGGCTGGGGATCAGGACTCTTCATCGTCCAGATATCCAGCTGATGGTCTGTTATCTGAACAGTGTGTCTGGCATTCATTTTATGCTCCAGTGGGCCCGTTGTTGGGCAGCGGTTCAGACACTGCTTTACCCTGCTGTGAAACACTTACAACTTTGATCCTTGATACAAAATCCTTTACAGCAGGCTACAGAGGGGAAGACAGGAAAAAGGATGGGAGGGGTGGGTATTTCTCTGGGCTTTGGGATTCAGGCCCAGCAGATGTGGGGAGAGTCTTTTGGCTCTACAACGATGTGGCAATAAACACATAGGTGGATAAACTGACCTCCACTTGAGTAACTGCAAACAATGCCTAGTAAAGCACTGAATTGTATTGTAAAGCAAGTGAATTTGAAGTCTGCGATTGAAGACGACATTTGTGAAGGTTTATCCTCCAATATATACCTGATGATGTCAACTGTTCGGCACAATGTGGATTTGATTCAGAAGACATAATCCTAAGGGAGGGAAGTTGCTGAAAGAAGTAGTTTTTGTTTAAATTTGTGAAGTAGGGTTAACTCAACCCAAGGCTACTGTAGATTAACAACCAGGCACAGCAGGCAAATTCTTCAGCTCCCAAGGCCCACAGGAGCCCCAAAAGGCCCAGGTTCCCTGTGTATCAAAGTTTTTATTTTTTTGATACACAGCAAATTGCTGAGGAATTATAATTGTCTGGGTCTAACTTGTTGAAAGGGCCCTGTGTGAAAATCTAATTCCAACGTGTTTTCTGGGTGTGTAATGAAGCTGCCATATACAGTCAGTTATACGCACCAATTTTAGTTCATGTATATTTACAGAAGTGTTTCAAATACTGTAACATGAAAACAGATAACCCTCAACAATGTAACTCCGGGGATTTTGCTTACTAAGTAATTACTGGGAGTCTAAGAGTGTTTTCATATTAGGTATGATTGCTTCGTACCATGCCGGAGTACAATTGCTCCCGCCCCTCCACTCCCCCGCCACTAAGCTTTCACACTAGTAATGTTGTTCCGTGCCTGAGTACACTTCTCTACACGTATCTGCACACTCTGATACAGTAGGTGGCAGTATGCACCTAGTTGGCCTGCAATCCGCCAATAGAGACAAAGAAGAAGAGTACATGCACAGTCCACTGCAGCATACCACGGAAATCTGTCTTCTTTGTCAGTTGAGCTTCCCGACTTACATCCAACACTTTCTGGTATTGCAGGCTCATTTTCTTTTGTTTGTCACACCATTGTTCTGTCGTTCTATTGTCCCCACATGCAAGTAAATACTTGTGAATTATTCCATAAATATCTTACACACAAACATTTTTGTTTGTAGTATCAATTTCTGATTGCATGTTTTTGTCTGCCCAAGTTTCAAGCGAGAATATAATTTCTTCATTGACCAGATAGATTCCACATGTTTGAATTGGAAAGCTGAATAGTTTTGACAGCATATTCAAAATAGCAATTCACTTCCATGTTTTTGGTAAGTACTTCGTTCCTCTAAAGGTTAGGCCTACGTCTAAAGCTAGTAAGCAACCCTGGATAAATGACAGCATTCGCAGCCTAAAAATAGAATGCAGGAAAGCAGACTGCAGATGGAAAAAATCCAGTCTCCAAGTCCATTACCTCAGTCTGAAGAATTTATTAATTAACTACAATAATATGGTTAAGGATGCGCAAGCACACTATTTTTCTGAACTCATTACTACACATAAACACAATCCCAGGTTTCTGTTTAAGACTGTGGATCAGCTGGTAAACCCAACCCCTCCTTGTGCCTCAGTTCGAAGTAATGTTTTTATCTTATTTTACCAATAAGGTGGTGTCAATCAGAGCCTCTATTACCCCAGCGGCCTCTTACTCAGAGGTCCCTCACCAGCAACAAGAGAGTTTTAACCAGTTTTATCCCATCGACTTGTCTGAGCTTTTAAAAACAGTATCACAAATGAGAGTGTCCTCCAGCCCACTTGATGTAATACCTACAAAGTTTTTACTGAAAGTAATGGATTCTGCTGGGCACCATTTGATCTCTGTTTTTAACAGCTCCCTATCTACTGGTTGTGTCGCTGATTATTTTAAAACAGCTTGCGTGAACCCACTTTTAAAGAAACCTGGTTTAGATCCCTCCCTCCCACATAATTTTAGACCAATTTCAAAACTGCCTTTTATTGCAAAGCTTTTAGAAAGAATTGTGTCCAAACAACTGCTCACTGTACTGGAAAATAACAAATTATTTGAAAAGTTTCAGTCTGGTTTCAGGAAGTACCACAGCACTGAGACTGCCCTGCTTAAAGTCACCAATGACCTTTTAATGTCTGCTGATGAAGGCATGTGCTCAGTCCTGGTACTCCTGGACCTTAGCGCTGCTTTTGACACCATTGATCACAACATTATGTTAGACAGACTGAGGCACTGGGTGGGGATCTCTGGTACTGCCCTAGAATGGTTTTCATCCTACCTGTCAAATAGGAAGTTTTGCATGTCTGTAAACAAATATGTCTCTTCGTTCTGTCCAGTTAAATATGGTGTGCCTCAGGGGTCGGTCTTAGGACCCATTTTGTTTTCCTTGTATCTGCTTCCCCTTGGATATATTATCCATAAACATGGTATTTCTTTTCATATTTATGCTGATGACACACAAATGTACTTGCCCGTCAGATCCACAGACCCT
>NC_060154.1:30376290-30395312 GCF_021292245.1 Micropterus dolomieu
AGCCTTCTTCTGCTGTTTGTCGATCAACACGATGTCTGGTTGGTTAGCCATCACCAGTTTGTCAGTCTGGATCTTGAAGTCCCACAGGATCTTAGCTCTGTCATTCTCAACTACCTAAGGAAGTGTCTTCCATTTTGGCTTTCCAGCCCATACTCATGGCAGATGTTCCTGTACACTATGCCAGCAACCTGGTTATGGCGTTCCATGTGTGCACTTCCTGCCTGCATCTTACACCCTGCTGTTATGTTCTGTACTGTCTCAGGGGCATCCTTGCAGAGTCTGCACCTGGGGTCCTACCTGGTGTGGTAGACTCCTGCCTCTATTGATCTTATACTCAGTGCTTGATCTTGTGCCGCCATGATTAGTGCTTCTGTCCTTTAGTCCAGCCTTTTCCAGCCTTGATATCAGCCACTTCTTCTATATATATATATATATCTTGTACTGAGTGCCTGTTCAACGATATAGACATATATATATATATATATATATATATATATATATATATATATATATATAGTCTATAGTGTTTGTTTAATGAGCTTAGAGTAATGCAGCTTCCACTGTATGTAAGGAGCCAGCCGATATGCTGTTGTTTGAGGTTCATCTCCTCCTTGTGTTATGTCTTTCTTTTGTATTCATGTAAATTTATCATCCAAAAACACAAGTACTTCATTTAAAAAGTATTGTGGACTGTAAAGTGTTTTATTTGTTAAGTGTTTACTAAAGGTCTTCTCAACTGTTACTGATACCTTCTAAGATAAATTTGCAGCATGAAACCTCACAAACGTGAACTTTAGGATAAGTCATATTTTGCATAATCCATTTCTATCTTCTTTCTGTGTGTACTGAGCATCTGAGACGTTTTAATATATTGACCTTTTGTTTATAGTAATTTCTAAAATGTTCTATATGGTAATGGATATGGTTAGGATCAGGTGATTAGGCTACATATGTCATACGTCAGCTTGAGGACAGCCGTGTACCATAACGCATCTGTTTCAACAACAACAAAACCTGGTTCACAGCTAAACTCACACAGCTAAGGTTGGAAAAGGAAGAGGCGTTTAGGCGTGGAGATGGGGCCAGGTTTAGGGAGTGCGAGATGCTGAAGGGCTGTCCTCAGAATCTTCAACACCAGTTCTCTAGAAATGACTCTGCTTCTGTCCGGGGGAGGAGTTCAGACAGATAACCAACTATAACCTAAATCCCCCAACTCCATGAACGACTCTCGCCTTGCCAACGAGTTGAACCAGCTACTGTTGCTTCTAAAGACAACAGGACAAACCTAACACCTCTCCCCGTGACCCCACCGATTGGCCACAGTCCACTATCTCATGGTCTTTATTGCTCATGTTATACATTTCTGCACATTCCTCTATATTTATATTTCTATAGTTATGTTTATGTGTACTGTTAAGGACAAATATGTACCAAGGCAAATTCCTTGTATGTGAAAATGTAGAACTACAATAAACCTGAATCTGATAAATGCAAGGACAGCTTCAAAAACTGAAACCCACATGTAGCGGTTTCACTGGAAGTGTTTCACATCTTTCTGACGGGGAATTGAAACAAAGTAACAAAAAGCAGCCGCACATCCTGCCGCATGTGGTTTAAGCAGAGAAGTAACAAGAAATCGATGAACAAAAGAACACAGAGAAATGCTGTGACTAGTGGCAGACTTCTCCTTATCAACCAATAAAAACCACAGCGTGCCAGCACCGCTATGATTTAAAACACATCTTATTCATAGTTTATATGAGAGGCAAACACTTGCCTACAGCATGGTGGTAGGGTGTTAAAAAGCATAATCCTAAAGTGCCATATGTCTGATTCACCTCAAGCACGTAAAGTGGTAAGATCTGTGTGGTATGTGGTCAACATGTGCTTTAACTTTGTACTTAAATAAAGCTTTTGGGGGAATCAATTTCTTTTCTTGTGGACCGTATAACAAAGTTTGTTTGTACTTATAACAGGTTTGTTAATCATTAAAGAAAAGTCCTTCTTAGCAGGTTGTTTATTTTTAGGTTGTCTTTGTTAGAAGAACACTTCAATATGATGCAATACTCAAGACTAATTATAACCAGTTATGCTGTAAACGTGAAGCGTTGCTGCTGTTACAGTCCACCAGTATTTCTCAGATTAGACCACATTTTTCATGTGTCTTCGGCTCGTGATGAACTTCAAGCTGTTCTAGTTAAAGCACAAAGAGAAAGTAGAATAGGTGACCTGGGAGGAGGTTACGTTTCTTTTCTTGTGTGAAATTACTGTCATCGAGTTTCTAAAAGAACACCACATGTGAAAGTACACATAATTCAGGTAACATTTAACACGTGGTTGTCTTGCCTCCAGCCCAGAAATCATGTGTGCATGACAAGCCATAGCCTGCACAGCAGGGTGGAGGTGAAACCACAGATGTTTTGCTTAGCTTATGATGTGATCTATAAAATAAGGTTTTATGTTCTCTCGCTATTCTTTCCACCATTTGCCACCTACACTATTTCTTCCAGTCAGAGGCCCTTACGCATAAAGCACGCCACTGTTCTGTCTTCACCAAACAAACAGACAAGTTGTTAGGTGAAAAGAGAGCTTTTCCTCCTCTTCCTGCTTCTCTGTCACCTGACTGATGACATCATCACCTGTTTCAGTCATCCTGTCTCCTACAGTCCACTCACTAATGTTGCAACAATTAGGTCAAAAAGTAAAAAGGCAGTGGGATTCGCCGAGGGGAAATTCCCTCACTGCACTGTGGTCACACACAAAAATCCACCACACACTCACTGCGCAATTGTGGAATTCAGTCTTTACTGCTTGAACGTAGCAAGATAACATGTAAAACGGAAAGTGAAACACTTTGTGATATGTTATCAGCCATAAAGTTATAAACTGTGTCGGACTGTTTAATGGAAGATCATAATAACACTGGCAGGAAGAAGAGCTTAGTCTTTTCAATTTCAAACGTTATGGTATTAGCTTTATGGTGAGTGTGACACAACAGTTCTTTCACTATATATAAAATCATGGAAAAACTATTAGCTTTTTAAATAATAATCATAATAATGATACAATAAAAATACATATATCTACAATTGAGCACAAAAAGCATGATTTAGGGTGACAAGCTAAAGCTGTGCAAGAGGGATTACAAAATAAAAATACAGACTGTATATGTCACCATGACGTGGCTCTGAAACTTTCACAAAAATACAATGTGACAGAGTCATTATAAATATCTATTTCTGATCATTAGACAGAATGTAGTCTTCCTCCCCTTAAACCCATGACATGACTTCACACTAAATTCCCCGCAGGGCTGGAGCATTGTTCAGGCCATTTATGAGTCACAGGAGGGCATTTTTGTCCCTTCGTCAGCACTGATCAGTTGACTGCACCTGATGATCTACACTTGTCATCTGGTTCAGCTCTTCTCCCTCATGACTCTGATCAGGAAGGGGGTCTTCGCCCACACCTAAGTCCCATAGCGAGCGCTCAGATTCAAGTGTAGCACATGTCAGCATTGCCAGGATCCGTTTCCTGAAGTTTCCACACAGGCCAAGATAGAGCAGAGGCCTGAGGCAGGCATGAATGCAGCCCAGAGCAGATGTGACCATCAGAGCTGTTTTGAGATGACCTGCAGGACTTCCAGATAGACCGTCATTCGGCTCTTTGGAGCTGCTTGTGATCGTGTCTACAATGAGTGTGATGTTGTATGGCATCCAGCAGACAAAAAAGACCACCACCAGGGGCAGAATAACCATGACACCCCTTGGCCTCTGGAGACCTTTAGAGCTGCGCTGCAGCAGGATACAGGAGCAGCAGATGATCAGTGTGGCTGCAGGCAGCAGGAAGCCCAGCGTGTGGTGGAACAGGCGTGACACCAGCTTCAGTTCAGTTAGGGTCTCAGAGTAGTTGTGAGCACACAGTGTTTTCACTTGTGATGGATCTTTCCTTGCCTCCATAAAAATCCAGTCAGGGATGGTCAGGATCAGGGAGCTGAGCCAGACCAACAGGCAGCTGATATGAGCTAACATTGGCCTCTTCTGGGAGTACAGCTTGGTGGCGTGGACAATGGACAGGTAGCAGTCAAGACTGATGCAAACCAGCAGAAGGATCCCACAGTAGAAGTTGATCTAGGAAAAAGTAAAGGAAAACTTAACAAAAACTTAAACTAAGCACGGGAACTTCCAGCCATCTTTATCACTTCACTTCTCCCCTACTCAGATCCCCTCCTCCTGCCTCTTCCCAGAAATGCTGAGATGCCTAGAGAAATGTGAATGTCACTGGGGGAGAACAATTGCTCAATAACATTAAGCACATTGACCCTAGTCTGTCAAGAGTCTGGATTAGGCAGGAAGTAATGGCCTACAGCCAAACACAATTCACCCTAAAAACAACTTTCTCACAGCTTCACTGTAAAGATTTCTCTTTTACTTTCCAGTCTGGGCCTGTTCTACACACCACTTTGTATACTTACATTAAAAACAGCTCCACTGAGCTTGCAGAGAAAACCCCAAAAGCACCATCCAGAATGTTGAGCGGCCTGTACAGCCCAGAAGGGCAGTGTCACCAGCAGTAGGATGTCCGCGACACTCAGGTGGAGGATAAAGGTGTCTGATATACTCCAGCATCGCCTCTTCTGAGCCAGAATGGCCAAGAGCAGCCCGTTCCCCAGCAGACCTATAACCACCTCCACTGAGTACAGAACTGGGATCAACACCTCTTTACTGCCTTTTAAATCAATATCTTTGTACTCATAGTTGTAGTCATTGTAGTCAAAGGTGCTGTTATGGCGAAATAATCCATCAAGCTCCACTTCCATGTCCATCTACTTTAGACAAAAAGGTTAAACAAAGAAAGAGATCAAAAAAGCTGCAGTGCCTCAGAACTCAGATGTCAAAAAACCCTAGCTTATAAACTGTCCTCCCTCTCTTTCTCTGTATGGTCAATCAGCCATGTGAGAGTGAAGTCAATTCTTGAAAATCTCCCCATGGGAATCCCAGCTGAGGGTTTATAAACACACCCCAACTCAGACATATGTCACATGATGCAAAGTCACTGTATGAGGCAACAGTGGAGTGAGTTTAAACGGAAACCACATGTTCCCGTTTGCCATGCACGCAAGCACACACACTTAAAATGTATGAATATATGTCATACAAAGTGGCTGTGGCTATTATCACTTTTTGTTGGTGAGTTGGCAAACAGTGCTGGTAGATACGAACAGGAATCCGTTTTGAAAGAGAAAGGGAAAGGCCTGAACATCTGCAAGAATGGCTACAACTGAAATTATGCAGGAAAACAATTCTCTAGTTAACAAACATTCAAAAGTCTATCTTAGACAAAACTGAAATCTAATCTTGAGCATAGGTGTCATTTACACTGGGGACATGTCTCCACCACTTTTTGAAATGGCAGATGTTTGAAATGGCAGATTTTGTCCCCACCACTTTTTTAAAGCATAATTTGTTAAATAACGTTCTGAAATATAGCTTGCAGCTCAATAACAAATGAAAAAGCCTTTAGAAAGGTTTATTTGCACATTAAGAAGAAACAGAGGTGAAAGCAACAAAGAATGCCTGAGAGCTGCACTGACTATAATATTCTATTATATTTATTTATTTTGAAATGTCACGTGCTACCTACATGTTGTGTTTCCTTGTACATAGATAAAAATATTTACACCATAAATAGGTGCAGAAACATTTCCTGGGGGAGGTCCCCCAAGACCCCCGCTTATATATCTCAGCATTGCGGATATCTTTAAAACACCGTTTAAGGATCTTTTCGTCTCGTTCTTGTGTACCAAATATTGCGTCTTGTGACGTCTCGCGAGCTAAGTGTCTCTTCACACCCCTTGTCTGACCCACTATATCCCCACCACTTTTCAACACAAAGTGACGGCCTTGATCTTGAGTTGCACGTATGTTGTTATCTAGCCTACTATTATCTTACTTACCATAAAGAGCTTCAGCTTGGCAGACAATCTCTGTGGTGACACTAAGTAATGACTTCAACCTGCACGTCTGCCTTCACACCGGCGTCAACAGTTTTGCACTATCGACTACAGCCGCTTGTTTTTGGAGAGAGAGGAGGCGGACGGGCTCCTGCAGCTGTCAGCAATCCTCAAGTCCGGCCGAAATCCGAAACAAAAAAGTTGTAAGTGTTTCCCCGCAAACTTTAAGTAAAATTAAATTGGAAATAGTCTGTTAAAATCAACTGAGATTGTATCCACAAAAACAAAACCTCCGCGTAGCTGTGGAAAGAAACGAAAAGGCAGACGATGAGAAAAGCTGCGCTTCACCGGCAGGAAGTTTTACAACACGGACACACTTCGCCTACAGACTGTAATCTTGTAGGTCATTAACCTGCATGTCCAGAATGGACTTACATGCACTTTAACACCCACTGCGTTGTTTTGGTTCATCAAACGTCACCCTTCTCGGTACATCGCGACCTCTGCCA
Source organism: Micropterus dolomieu (assembly GCF_021292245.1). Classification (NCBI taxonomy): domain Eukaryota; kingdom Metazoa; phylum Chordata; class Actinopteri; order Centrarchiformes; family Centrarchidae; genus Micropterus; species Micropterus dolomieu. The sequence goes on from NC_060154.1 coordinate 30,382,753, forward strand.
AATCTGCCAATTCACAGGGAAAATCGAAACACTGTCATCACATATTTTCAAAATAAAATCTGTGATGCAATCATTGCAGTGTCACAGACAGAAACCCACGAGAAAAGATTTGGCAAATAGATAGTGCTATTTGTTTTGTCATGAAAAGGACAGGATCTCATAACAAAGGCACAGACCCTATGGCCCAAGAGTCTTGGGCCGGCCCTGGGCATAGGCGGAATAGGCAAATGCTAAGGGCGCCGCCCACCCCTTGGGGCGCCCGAGCGCCCAAATTATTTTTTTAATAATTTTTTTTATTACTAATACAACTTAAATATTATGGATTAAAAAAAGCGATCGTGAATCCGGGGGGAATCCTGAATCCCCCCGGTCCGACTGAGAGACGCACCAATCTCCATCGCCCCCACCCTGCTGAAAAAACCCCATCCGTTACCTGTGTGTGATTGTGAGTGACGGATGGCTGAATTCACTGACACTGATAAGTTGTCATTATGTCAAAAAGACCGAAACCATCTGATGCCCAGGGAAGAAAAAAAAGAAGAGAAGAGGAAGAAAAACGCGAAAAAGACAGAGGTAGGTAATGATGTGTGATCAGTTTATCTGTGTTGCATTAAGTTAGTTCGACGATCACGATGCCTGTAACGTTCGCTAAATTGAATTGAAACTTGTATTAGAAATGCAAAACTTTCCACATCTGACATCAAAAATTATGACAAACATTGAGCTCCTGACTTTCCTGCACGAGAAGAAGCTGATGGAAATTTCCCCCAATATGTGGGTTGCTCTGAGAATCTCTGCCACTCTACCTGTGACAGTCGCTGCTGCTGAAAGGAGCTTCTCTAAGCTCAAACTGATTAAAAACTACCTGAGATCTACAATGGCTCAAGAACGTCTCAGTGGACTTTCAGTCATTAGCATAAATCATGTGGTCTCACAACAGCTGTCGGCTGCGGCTAGAAAGGCAAGGCTAGTAGGGCTGTAGAACATTTGCTAAACATTTTGCATAGTGCATTCAAGTTTGTGTATAGTTATTTATTTTTTGTGCAATGGTCTTCTTTATAATTTTTGGAATGTTACATATGCTGAAAGCAAGGTTTCTGTAGTATAGTTTTTTCTGCAATAACATAATATAATACATATTTATATTGTATCTATAATACGTTGTGTGTTTGTGTTTCCAAAATATGTTTTAAAAAAAACAAGACAAACCTGTGCAGTTTGTTTCTGTGTAAGTTTATGAACAAAAATCCAGGGGCATCAGGTGAAATCTTGCCTAGGGCAGCAAACCCTGGCCAGTTGGGCCAAGACTTTATCGTGTAATGCAGTGCTTTATTTTGAAGGCCAAATTACGCTACTTCCGCTTTACTCGCTTTCTTTGACTGACTCGAAGCAACAATCTTCACACGCTGATTCACGCTGGACACAAAGCAGTTCAACAATGAGCTGCACAAGGAGCCGCTCTCCAATAGGCGGAGCTGTTGAGCTGTTTCCAAAACTGAACAATAGATACAACCAGGGCCTGTTCCAACCGGTTTGTCAGGATCAGTAAATTCAGATGGAAGGTGACAATTCAAAATATAAAAATATAATGGAATATAGTGCAGTAATCAGTAGCTTAAGTTACTTTCTTGGACAATGCACATCTGCTTCTTCTAGATTTAAACTGCCTTGCATGTTTTCTTATTGTGCAAATAAACCTTTCTCAAAGCAATTTCATTTGTTATTTAACATTTCTTGTTGCAAGCTGTTTTTCTGAAAATTTTTAACAAATGCTTTCAAAAAGTGATGGGGACAAAATTAGCCAATTCAAAAAGTGGTGGGGACGTGTCCCGAAAGTCCCCAGTGTCCCCAGTGTAAATGACACCTATGGTCAGGATACTTATGCTAAATAAAATCTTTTACATAAAGATTTTACATAAACAATATACTCAAACTTAGAAAATGCATTGACAAAAGATTAGTGGTGTCATGATGTATTTGTAAAATTATCCAACATTTCACAGAGACAACATAAACAAATATGTGTAACAAAAAAGTTTTTTTTCTTTGCTCTCCCATTAATCACCTCACAACCCCTCAGATTTATCTAGTCACCCTTCAAGCGGGACAGACTGCATGTTGGGGACAACTGGACAAAACTAACTCACTGTATTTAGAGTAGTTACACATCAACCAGCTACATTAGTATCTTACACAGTGACACATCAGTATTAACAATCTAATAATGTCGTATAATATATCAGTCACAGGGGCCATTTTACTGTAGAACAAGTACATTTTGTTGATCATACTTCTTAGGATTTTGAATGCAGGATTTTTACTTGAAAAGCATTAATTTTAGATTGTTGTATTGGTACTTCTACCCAAGTAAAGGATCTGAATAGCTTTTCAACCGCTGCCTCTCCCATGCTTCTTTTTGGTTCTGTTCAATTGACCTCAATATTTACTAGTTCTTTGGCAGTCATCAGTTTATAAAAAATGTGTATTGTTATAGATTAAACAACTCAGCAGTATATAAATAGTTAAAATGAAAACTCCACCTCGATCCATTGCAACATGTAAAAGCTGCTTACATATCAAGTTCTGATCTGAATACACCTCCACTGGCTGCATTAACTATGAGATCTGTCAATGCTCTTGGCAGCTACATGTTGTGCTGGATGAAAGTTGGTCAGAGAGTAAACTTGAGAGAGAGAACCTGAGGTGTTGATGCATATATGAATATAACATGATATTTTTGTACATCGCATAGAGGGCGGGTTTTTACAAAATGAATTTATTTCCTCTTTTGCAACACAAAGTTCCATTTTAAAGCACTGAGCTGCAAGAACAGATATACATGGCAAGCAATTATAAATTCAACATGTACAGCTTTTCAACTGCAAACGTTGTGGGATCTGACGACAAAGATCTTCTATGTGTAAGGATGTGAGCTATGAGTCTGACTAAGTCACAGGCTACACCTAGGAGTATGGAGCAATGTTGATGTTTCACAAGATTTGACCTATAGACACAAAAATCAATAACAAATAACCATTATCCTCACAAAAGGTTACATGACATTCTACTTTAATCTATGCCCCATCCTCATTTAATAATTTTACTACAGTATTCTTTTAAAAAAAAATAGAAACAACAACAAAACAACATGTTGTGAGCTGCACCATACCAGCAAACAGACAGCAAAGCACCAATAGAAGAAATACATCACAGGCAGAAAACATTTTCCTCTGAGAACATTTTTAAAGTTGTAATTAAACTGAACATATATTTATATCCAGTCATTTCTTTCTCTGAAGTCATTTCAGTTAACTTATCTTCAGTTCATTCTTCACTTCTCACCCACAAGCCTCCTCACACACACACCACAGTTGAATCTCATCTCACATACCTCTTGACACTCATCTGTCTAAACAGTTTCACACCATGACAGAGTAGGAGGTGTTTTCGCTTTCTGCAGAACTGAATGACCCTGTGGTTCTTCTAGGCCTCCTCTCCCTCCATCCCTCCATCCCCATCCTGCTTCTCTGCACCAACAGCCCCTTACACATTCTAGCCAGCTCCCTCCTGAACTTCACCCCCACAAAGCCATACAGCAGAGGGTTCAGGGCGCAGTGCGACAGCCCCACACTTTCAGTGATCAGAGTCCCAATGTCCATCACATGGCCAAACTGGCAACTTCCAGTCACCAGGCCCAGCTTTTGCAGACTATCTGTTAGCTGGAAGCAGTTGTACGGTGCCCAGCAGATGACAAACACAGATACCAAGGAGATGATGAGGCGGAGAGACTTGCGCTTTTGGCGGCGAGTGGCATTGCAGAGAGACCTGAAGATGCGGATGTAGCAGTAGAGCATGATCAGCAAGGGAAGTGCAAAACCCAGAATCACACTGATCAGCTGCAGCCCCACCTGCCACTGTGTGGAGTTTTCAGTGAACCACACCTGGCACAGGAGCGCCCTATGTTGGCCTACAGTATCCATCTCCACTACCTGTTTGAAGGTAATGTCCACTCCACTCAGGCCCAGGCAGCACACCCAGATGAGGGCACACGCAATCTGGGCATGGCAGGTGTTGCGCTTCCAGCCAGAGCTGACTGCGTGAACAATGGCCAGGTAGCGGTCAAAGCTGATGCAAGCCAGGAAAAGGATGCCACTGTACCGGTTCAGGGAGAAGAGGGCACCGGAGATCTTACAAACAGCCAAGCCGAACACCCACTGGTGAGCCCATTGCACGGCAAACAGAGGCAGGGTGAAGGCCAGCAGGAGGTCAGAAATGGCCAGGTGAAGGAGGAAGGTGTCCGTCAAAGAGAAGGCGCAGGCTCCTCCACTCTGGGAGTTTCGGTAGCGTCGGATCACACACAGCACCAGCACGTTGCCCACAAGAGCCAGGAGAAACACCAGAATGTATACAACAGGGGAGTATCTCTGTGCAAAACTGTATATGTTCTCCTGAAAGCACGGGGCTGCATGAGTCCTGCTCATGTCAGAGGGCACGGTGTAATTCTCATAATCGTCTGAATAGGACTGTTGACGAGAGAGGGAGAAAAAGTGGACAGATTAGTTATAAAAATAAATTGAATTATTCAGGAAAAGTGTACTTCACAGCATTTCACCATCGTTGTAATTAGGAAACCAGTAACATTCTATTTTTGTGAGCATCAGTAAGGGCAGTTTTTGAAATGAGGGTCAAAAGATTCCCAAAACATTTAGTAAAATCTGAACTTGAAAGACAGCTGACATCTGTGCTAGATACTGCATAACAATTGAGTAAATTGAGTGCAAACAGAGACAGACATCTTGGTTAGCATTATAAAAATACCCACTCACCCAGTAATCGTCAGATGTGACTTTATCCATATTCCTTACAAGGAGGCAGCAGAACACCTGAAACCCTTTTAACAGTCAAGAGAGCACACTCATAAACACATTAGCTAAACTCCAACTTTTTCACAGGCTGCTTTTGCAACGCTTGTCCAGAGGAGGGAGGATAAGAAAGAAGAAGTCATAATTTCAGGAACCGAAAACATGCGTGGCTATAGTAGGAATAGATAGATGACGTAAGGGAAATTGTGACATATATTTTTAATCTGCAAAGATCCTTCAGACAGACAGTGCATGACTGGATTACTCTATACGGAAAAATATCTAAAATAATATATAATACGGAATAATATCTATTTTCTTGATCGTGCACCCACATCTACTGCAGATAGGAGTTATTTTTGATACAATGTATAAAATGCTTTACATAATATCAAAAGGGAACAAAATTTATGTGAATTTAACCCTCAAGAAGAAGAAAATGGTTTCAAAAACAACCCTCCACAAATGGAGGAGAAGTGAAAGTGCTTTGTTGGCAGGAATTTCACAGTCTCCACCACGTTCTTCACGTTCTGTTTATGTTAAGATGTTAAGCATTACACCCAGACTATATTGTAGTAACTTGATGAAGTCGCTCAGGAGCATTATTTGAATGTTGCATATTTTACAAATCTCAGAATTTTACAAAACAAAATTGTTTAATAGTAAATAAATACTAAAACTTTGACCAAGTGAAAAATAGAGCTCTATTTATGTGCAGTAGACGTTGAATAAAACAAAGAAATTAGTTTATAATAATGATTTAATTTCACAGTAAATCATAATCAGGACATGGCTTACCGTCTGAGATCTTGTAAAGAAGAAACTGAGGGGCTGATGTGACATACTAAATATACAAAATTGAAGGCACTTCCATAGAACACAACAGGAAATTAATTCATCATTGTTTTCATCTATGCGGTTAAAGTTAATGACATAGACTATTGCATGGCAAACATGAAAATTACAACTTAGTGCTTATTATTAGAGATGCTTTGGACAAACTAAAAACTCAAATGGTATCATGCAAGAGTACACTGGTAGTAAAAACAAATACATTTAAATCTCTCTTATGCTCTGTTAAAGCAGCTTGAACCTGTTAAATTATTCTTGATTGTGATTTGACACTTTCCTGCAGATGCCTGATATGAGCAAACACGTCAGCGGTGTAGAGAGAGACAAAAAGGTCCTTCCACAGACCAGAGAGAGATAGGATGGACAGAATGTCCTAAATTGTCCTTTCAGTATAACTACACGATTTCTTTTCAAAAACAACTAATGTATTAAATGTGTGAGGAACTGAACACTCTTGCGGTTACTTCTGTCCCGACTGAAGGTCTTCTGGTAAATTCTATTATTGTGCAACATCACTGATGTTTTGCTTCAGTCTGTCATATTCAACTTGTTTGTATGATGAACAGTGCAATACCGCACAGAATCATATTGTTTAAGTCAGTCTTGTGTACAGCATGTCTGCATGTAATCTGGTGAGCACATGGAGGTGTGGAAGGAAGACCATGCTTGCTCATCTTACTTTTCGAAAGTGCCTATTTAAGGGGAAAAAGATGTGTCCATAATACCACACTTGGGACTAACTTGGGAAACTCAGACGCCTTTTTGGCTTGTTTAGGTGCCTTTCTGATGTGACCTGAGGGCAAAAAATGAAAATGAACTTATGTACACACCACTGCATATAAGTTATAACCTGAACGCTCTCAGGAGTTCTAATAACGATATATCGGCAGATAGGCCTAGTAATTAAAAAAACAAACAAACAAATACCATCCGCAAAAAATGTTGAGACAGATGCCTTAGATTTGTTTGTTGTAATACTGTAGTCAAATCAACTAGCCAGTGCTCTCTGGTGGACAAACTATGTAATGGTGACACAGTTACTAAATTACCTCAAACCTAGTTTGGCCTTTCCTTGCTGAAATTTCTTGTGACTTATCTGCAGACACATATACCTAGTTTACATCAATATATCTGCAATTTTGGCCAGTATATCAACCTAGCCCATTTATTGGTCCAGCTCTATATCTTCTGTAAGTAATGCTACATTTTTGGGACATTCACCCCTTGATTTGCGGTCATAATGAATGGTTGTTCTGTTCAATAGCTGTTTTAATTGAGTAAATCTAATTTAATTCTTACTTTTTTCAGCTCTCTTATATAATGTAAAATATGCTGTATATGTTTTTTCTTTGGTTTGCAGTTTTGCAATTTGATTTAAAACCTGAGCACTGTGAGATGAAAGTCAAAGATACAAAATGCCCTTGAGGACCACAAACATGTACATTTGAGAAGCTAATTTAAAATGATACATGCAGTGAATGAGTCACACCAGAGCATAACAATGATCTGTTCTGTCTGGTCTTGGCAGGTGCTTTTGTAATCTGAGTTTGGTTTATAATATCATCTACTGCTCGGATTTGTTATTACCAACTGCAATAGGATCATGATTTAAGGCCACACCTCAATACCCTACTTAGGTGAGCTACTTGATCTGAACGTATCTGGTAATTCTATTATTCAAAACATTTTCAGAAATAAAAAAATAAATAAGTAAGTTCCTAAAAGTGACATGCAAGAATCTGTAATGCAATACTATGATATGATCAAGTAGAGGCATGTAAAAGTCTCTCTACGAGTCATCAAGCCTGATTTTAAAATGAGCCAATATATTGTGTATATCACAAAAACATTTAAAAAGTGGTTAAATCTTGCTTAGATATATCCAGCCTGTATAATAAGGAGAACCCTTGTGTTTTGTTGACACTGGCTTAACTAAAAATAGTTCACAGATAAAGAAAGGTATGTTATTCTACATAGTGATATAAATTCTCTTTGGGGTCAGTTGTAGCTCTGAGAGGTTTAAATTCCTTTCAGACTTATCTTATGAATAAACTAAAAAAAACCCTCCAATTACAGTAATCCAAACAGACTTCATTGGGAAGGTAGTGCTGTGCAAAAAGTACTGTTATCACCAATCCTGACTGAAAACATCACAAACTGGCATGGGATGTGCCCAGCACCGTAGGGCTCTGCCATGTGTGATTAAAACTGCTCAGAAGGTCATTGGTACCCATCTCCCGAGCATCAGTGACATCAGTGAGGTGGGGTGCCTTGCAGAGAAAAGGACACTAGCTCAAGCCTGTTCACCCTGCTGCCTTCTGGGAAGAGATATATGAGTTTCTGCTGTCGCACCACCAGACTTCAGCTTTTAGACTTTTAAACTCAAATTCATCCTTAGCACTGCTCCACTAAATATAGTTTATTTCTGTTTACCATTTTACAAATTGTTTTTTACTTTACTGTATATTGTCTGCGACGTAGCAGAAGACAGTTAAAAAACTCAGTTTCACTTTACAACCTATTGTAATATGATAAATAAATCTACTTTGTACCTTATACCCTGTATATTAGATATAATCAGAATTCAGTCAAAATGAATGGATACAGTGCAGTTCTTTAATGTATCTCTGGAAATAAGTCTTGTGTTTCATACTATCCATGGTTTATTAAATTGTGCTTATTTTATTCTCTTATTTGTATCTGCATTTTTATTTTGTGTATATTTGTCACAATATTGTTCATATTGTTCTATTGTCCTGTTATAGATAGATTTGTATTCTGTTTTTTTCTTTAATGTTGTTTTTGTCCTCTGTGTTATATACTGTATGACTCCATAAAGACTATTCAAATTATTAGTGGGTCTACAGCTGAAGGGGAGCCAAAGGGGATCCGTTAAACAGATGCAAAATAGGTATTTTATTCTAAATTGTTAAGGAGTCTTTTCCCACCATACATATCCACAGCATGCATGTGATGCATAGAAGTTCAAAATATTTTTCTATATGGCAGCACAAGAGTACAAACTCATTTCAACATCAACTCAGGTCTTTGCTTCACTGCTCACTTTCTACTGTTATTTCCCCATTCATAGAGCTGGGCCCACAGTGTGTACACATACCACACCTGCCCTAAAAGGGAAAACCTGGTTTATAAGTTGCTGAAATACAAATATGCACTATATAGCTACTTTGTTCTTCAATTACTGTGTGCAGATAAAGAAGTCCTCATGTTAGGTGCACCCTTTCGAAAGCGATGTTACGCCCCAAAACTAAACATTTGGGTTTTGTCTTTACAATGTGCACCTGCCCAAATGGTCATTGTTTGCCATGTCATATCGCCATAGAACCTGGGCTGTAGTGTGTGAGTAATATTTATATGATGTCACACTGGGTATAAGAGCTGTGGCCATGGCTCTGCCCTCAGGATTGTGGATTTATCCCATGACCGTCTGCAACGCCAAACTAACCAATTCAAGAGCCTTACACAAATCTCAGGTGAGACCAGGTGAGATGTGAAGCAACATTTCCTCCAAACCAAGGTTGTCCAGTGTGCAACATGGAAGAATCTTCAGGAATTCATTCCACTACTAATTTAATTCCTGAAATCATTTTTGGTTGGAATGAAAACCTGCAGAAGCTTCGATGGCACAGGACTGGACATAAAGCAGGATATTTGCTTGGGGGATACATTGCTGCAATAGGGCTAGAAAATTTAAACAGATATGACAGTGACAAGCCATAGGGACAGCGATAAGTACAACTACCTGACTATGATATTGATAATGATCATGGAATTGAATCATTACGATCTGTTTTTACATTTCTCCTCTTCCTCATATTCTTTTTCTTCTACTTACAGCAATGGCATTCCAGTCAAATGTGATTAGCTCGCAGCCTCAGGTAACAGTCACACAGTACACGTTGTCCTCCGGATTGTCAGATTGGAGTTCAAATGTGTGCGACTGCTGTGAAGACTGCGGCATCTGTAAGAGTTTACATGCATTTCTGAAATCAATCCGAAATTAGCCAACACTGTGAAATAATTTGCAATATGACTATATGGCTGTCACCTCTAGGTCTTTGTGCAACGTTTCTCCCTTGTATCCTGGGCTGTAAGGTGGCTCAGGACAATGGGGACAGCTGCTGCCTGCCCTTCCTTCCTGGCGCCATGATTGCTCTAAGGACAAGCATTCGCAGCAGATACAACATTGACGTAAGTGTGCTCAATTTTAAAATTCTTTTATTGGTTTTAACATCACTGAATGGCTTTGCTCCAGTCTTAAATGTCTGACATGGTTAAAACCCTCAGATCCTCTTAAATGTTCCTGAAGTTTTTTTTTTTTACTTGACCTAATTCCTATTTTATTTTCCTTGTTTTCATTGTTTTATCAAAAATGTTATGATTATTTGATTTCATGTTGCACTGTTGTATGAATTGTGCTATATTCGTAAAGTTTTTTATCATCAATAAAGTTGTCTAAACACAGATTAAATGATAAAACCAATGATACAGTTGATTTTTTACTGAAAATAGAAGTTATTTTGTAATAACTGTGAAATAAGACTGAGTCTCTGAGGGGCCTGTAAAAAAGATACTGTTTGTGCCTGTGCTTCTTCCCAGGGCTCGGTGTGTGATGACTGGGTAATCATGGCCTGCCTGCCTCTGTGTGGACTGTGTCAGATGGCACGGGAGCAAAAGATGAGACGATAAAAAGAAGGGGCGTTGAATCTTATTTCATATGACAAAGAAATAGAATATGTGGAAATTTACATTCCATGGTCTGGACTAAATTTCTGTATTTGAGATTCATGTTAGCATGACCATCATTATGGTATTTCCACAGGACATAGAACAGTGTTTACCATGTAAGAATAATAGCCTGATAATATAAATGATAATGAATTGCCATTATCCATCTATCCATCCATCCCTATATTATATATATATACACACATATACATATATACATATATACATACACACACACACACACACTCGGATTAATAGACTTGGAACCAGGCTAAATTGATGTGTGATATGTATTCAACATGTGAATCAATGATGGAAGAATGAAATAATTCAATAGGCCTAAACTTTTAAACTGAAGCACTGTCTTTAATAATAAGTTAAATATTGACTCACTGTTCCTTTGTCTTTATGCAACAAACCAGTGAAGACATTAAGATGAGATTTACAATGACTTTTCCCTTACAAGTTAAAAGTTTATAGTGGTGAATTTACACACATTTATTTTGTCATTACACCTGGATACTGTTTTTCCTGCAAACACTGTTATTCAATAATGTATATCGTGTATTCATCTAATATTCTGTAAAAGTAGTATTTCATGTATGTTTCATTAACTAATGTATATTCTTTTAACTAAGAGAGTTCCAATAAAACATTGTTGTGTCCTACTTCAGTTTGTCAAATGGCGCGATGATAACTTCCTTGACCTTAACATATTAAACACTCAGGATCATTGATCTGGCAGAATAGTCACACACCAATAGCTAGCATTGTACATGTTGAGGACATTCAAATTGTCAACACATATCTAGGAACAGTGTTCGACTCTCAACTAAAATTCACTGTAAACACACAGTAGGTTTTCAAGTGTGGACAACAAAGAATTCACTTTCTCATTTACTTGCTGGTTCAACGGGTTGAATAGTGTAGTGAACAACGGTGTGGATTTGTGCATTTTATATTGAATAAATTTGGAGCTACCCTAAATTCCTTTCTCCTCCCCAGAGAAGAAGGGGAGGGGTTAAAGTTGCTTTCTCTCAGTGCTATCCCGACCATAAAACTGGCACCTTTTTGATTCCGAAGCTGATAACGCGGGGCCTGACTGTTAAACTGACAAAGGGACACAAACCAGCCATTGGCATCTCCCTGAACAGCCTATCAAAACTGCCCCCCCCCCCCACACACACACGTTTCCGTGGCAACTGATCTTATTCTTTGTTTATTACCACATCAAAAAGGAAAACCACCTAAGTGTGACATAGTCCAGGACAGCTGAACTTTCAATGTAAAAGGACTGCAGTCTCCAAAAACTCAAAGCATTTAATTGAGTTAATTAAATGTTTAGTTACTTGATTACGTTTGCCTCTATTTGAGTAGTTATGTTAACTGTTGTTGCTATCTGTTGTTGATATTAGTGCTGAAAAGAAAGTTACTTGTGCAGAGTTTTTATTTTCAGCAAGACACTCCTTCATCTAATGTAATCAATGCTTGTTCATAATACTTTCTTACAAAATTCCTTTAGAAATGATGACAAAGAAATGTTTTACGATACTCTTAATCGCCAGCTTGAATTTAAGGATGAATCAACAAATTCCCCGGTTCCTAAGGAGAGACGATCTTTGATTTAATCCAAGCTTTCCTCATGTAACCTGAGCTCCCCAAAGTGGACGAAATAAGTATTACATGCCCTCATCGGAAATGCCGTTAAATGTATAAATATCCTGACCAATAATGTGACAATTGTTTCCTGTTACCAAATGCTTAGAACAGTACAATCGTTCGACCATTGAGGTTCGATTGTGGAAAATATTTGATTATAATACGTGCAAATAGATTTCTTTAGACATTAAGTTTAGAAAGGCAGTCCCTTGGGAAACCTGAGACGCCCCCTGGGGAACCACGCCCCAGACAACAAAAGAGCGACACGCGACCTCGCTTCGCGCCCCTCTCTTCGCTGTTGGCTCTTCCACCCTGCTCGGCCCTCTGGACGCTTCGGCACGCGCAGCGTGCCTCGCCAGGCAACGCCCAGACTCGGCCAGCGAAACAAACAGGCCTTTGTTCGCTTGAAGCTACACACCTGAAGTGCCGCGACATCGA
>NC_060154.1:30395332-30463660 GCF_021292245.1 Micropterus dolomieu
TTAGACATTAAGTTTAGAAAGGCAGTCCCTTGGGAAACCTGAGACGCCCCCTGGGGAACCACGCCCCAGGCAACAAAAGAGCGACACGCGACCTTGCGCGCTCTCTTCTCTTCGCTGTTGGCTCTCTTCCACTCTGCTCGGCTCTCTGGACGCTTCGGCACGCGTTTGGCGTGCCTCGCCAGGCAACGCCCAGACTCGGCCAGCGAGACAGGCCTTTTGTTCGCCTGAAGCTACACACCTGAAGTGCCGCGACATCGATCTGCCTCCAGTTTGTTTTACTTTCTTTATTTCTTTTGTTTGTTAAAGTTATGAGTCCGTTAAGTTACACTGGACTAATTCAGGAACGACCAAGTTCCATTTTAAGCCTTTTTCGTCGAGCCAACTTCACCGAGGACAGACCAAGCCACGTGGTCTCGCCAGCTACAACGAAGGAAACCTGAAAACAGCCGAATTGCCAGACGGAGGAGGTGTTTTCAATCAGACACGGAGAACCCCGGAGAATCCCTAGCAAAAAGCCAGGATCGGCAGCTAGCGTGGGACCCGTGCAACAGGCCAAAAGCAGGCTGTCGACAAGCCGTAAGACCTAACCAACATTCTGTGATCAGATGTCCATTTTAACTCCTAAAATCATAGCGTTAGTTTACTTTCATTAGCTCTTCTATGCCGTATGAGTCAAATGCTTCCCACAATCGAACCTCCAGGCTCATTGTTCAGCAAATGTTTATGTTCCCTGTATCCAACCATCCTTTTATCACCTTAGTTAGAGAATAAATTCACTGTAATATAATCAAGAGCTGTGTGTGTTGCCTATTTCTAGTTCCTGCCAAGAGAATTGACCCTTTAGATATGAGACTGACTGACTGATTTAAGATAATTGAGCGATTATTAACTAACTGGTCACTAGTAATAATTGTATAATTATTCAAAACTACCTAGAGGTCTGGAGACTCTAGGATTATAACAACTCCGGTGGTGCCCTGAAACAAGGAAAATTTTGATTTTATGAATCTTCAATTATGAATTCATAATAGGGTATCAATTCTCATAAATTTATTAAAATGCATAACTAAAAATTTTTAGGTCTGCTACACCATTCTTATGTGAAATAAAAATTTTCAACAATTCTAACTCATATACATGAATTTTTGGAGACAAAAAAAAGAAACAACAAACCCTACTTGCTACATAACTCTCAGAGAAAACACAATTGGAATGATATTATGATCATATGTCTTTTTTTTACTTAAGCACTGCATTAATTCCGTGTTCTCATGTTACTAAATGCTTATTTTATTTAATCTCCTGCTGTTACTGTTCCTCTTAGAAAAGCTTAACAATTGCTCTCTTGGGGCGAGCGTAGTAAATGAAACCCTGTGACTTCAACTCCACAGGGAGGGGGAGATTTGATCATCACACTGAGGATTATTCTTTACTCAAAAGGAGAAAAAAAGAGAAAGAATGAAAGTTGTCTATTGACTCGACTAAGATCTAAACAGGGACCCATACTGTCACCTTGCTGGATTGAAGAGGAATTTGCATAAGTTCAGGTGTCCGCCAACTGAAATTTACATCAAACTGAATGTAAAAGTAAAATAAAGACAACTCATTCAGTTAGACATTCTGTCGCAGATTTATTTCTACTATGTTCGTCGTAAAGTGCCTTAGAGATCAACTGATTCATTTAATGTTCATTTCACAGAAGCAGCCTTGTTTACTGTGCCCCTATCAGCAAAACATGTGCTGCATGTTGCACGTGTGGAAACGTGTGGTGCCATGTTATAACATGTGGAGCACATGTAATCCCATACGAATTTACAGGGGCTTCACACATCACACCAAACCCACGTTTTCCATATGCAAAGCATGTTTTCCACATATTTCACATGTGATTTTTCTGTAGGGTATCTAAGACAATACATTGATGAGCTCTCTGTTGTGCTGGTTTTGCACTCCACCTCCAAGGGTTAACTTGTAAATCAACTAATGTGGCCAGAAGTATTGTTACATTTTCGCTCTTTGACGTTTGTATGGGAACTACCAAGTCCCTCCTCTTTTTAGGCCAAAACAATCTAAACTGTTTCCTGCAAAAGCTTTCATGACTTTGCACCGAGGTGAATGGGAACTATTTTATAGAACATACAGCTAATTATAAAATTGAAATTAAAAATATTCAAACATGTCATTGAAAGCTACTTTAAGAACTTAGACATATATACCCACTGTCAAATAACGTCCAATTACACTGACAACTGTTTTACAGCCTACTGACTCATTCATGTGGCAGGTCCTCCATTTACTGTATTTACCAGTGTTTTAATCATCCAGTCAGTCAGTCAGTCAGCTATTCATATTGTCAGCTGGTCAGCTTGGCACTTACGTTTGGCCTATTAATTAGTCTGTCACAGATTGGCCAGCTTGCCAGGGAGAAGAAAAAAAAAACAAGAAGATCACATGTGGAAAGTAATAAAAAATAATATTTAGTCACAATTAGCAATTACTACATCAATGATGATGTCAGAATTCAATGGGGAAAAAAATACAATTGTGAAAGTTGCAAATTTTGACTTGTTACATTGTTGACTAATATCTCATATGTTCAGTTAGTATCTGATGACTTATCTTCACTCATATTAGACTTAAAACTTCCACATTTTGACTTTTTATATACAAACCTTGACTTAGTATGTCACAATTCCATAATCCCATCTTTTCACTTTTCTTCTGTTTAACTTCAAAAGGCCAATCATCCAACAATTTGAATTATTAGAAAGCTGTGGGCATTTCTATTGTTATCTTGTTTTATCTATTTTCTGAACATATCATGTAGTCAATTGGGCAGTTTGAAAGTCTTGTTTTTCTCTCTTTTTTTCAGTGGGGTATCAAAGATTTCAGATAACAGCTTTACATTTTATGCAACTCTTCTTAAAAACCGGGCTTCAGGTGTTTTTGACCAAGCACATGTGTCCAGTAACATTGAAGTGCTTTACCTCCTCCAGTCTCTATACATCCTCATTTCCTCTGCAGTGTTCACTTGCCATCCACTAAATGCTTCTTTCCTTTCTTTTTGCCTCTTTCCTTTACAGCCTCTTCCGCTCTTTCTCTGCCTCCCCCTTCCTTCCAAATCTCCTCTCTCCAGCCTCCACACACAGAGTTGATAGTGGTGATGTTTTTTCCACCAGAAACCCATATACCATATGTATTATTTATTTTTAATTTCCTTCCTCCTCAGCGGTGCGGTGAGGTCATCCATCTATTTTTAGTATGAAGGTGAAAACTTGCTACAACAGCTGACCATGATCACCAATGACAAACCAAGATGTGATTGCCCTGATTTAAAACGTGTGCACCTGTTACAATTTGGGATGAACTCAAGATGTAAAGTTCCACCATCTTTGCATCAGTGAAATACAGTTTATTTATAAAGTCCCTATGTCTTTATTATTTAGAAATGTGACCAATCATTGGTTATCAATAATTTTACATTTTGATTGATTTCTCCTAAACTGTTTCTCTCAACATCACTTCAGACAGAGGCGTGTCTCCTCCAGATTCCTGCAGATCCAATATTTGGAGACACTAAAGATTTTTGAAGATGGTAAATGGATGATTAATGGATGACCCGCTCTACCTCCTGAGCCACAGAGAGACGAGTAACTTACCAGGACGCATGCGATTTGCAAAATATGCCATGTAGTTGTAAAGTCCACAGGAAGCAAGACTAACCTAAAAACTAACTCACCTTAGATTGCGACATGGTGTGAGTGTGGAGATGTCTGTCTGCCCCTCAGCTCTAGCAAGCCCCAGTGGTGCCACTAGTGAGACTGGTGAGACTTCCTAATGCAACTTTAATTCAATAATCACGTAGTCCTCATTTGGTCATTGATCCAAAGTGATACTTTCAGATTCTTTAGCTAGATAGATAGATAGATAGATAGATGAACATCAAGAGCAGGAGTTTTGCATCAGTCATGGTAAGAGGAGTGAGCATAACATCAATTTTGGTTTGATATATTTGGGATCTTGGCACACCACATTTAACAGAATATAGTGAAATTATGCCTCACATTCAGTCAATTCCATCTGATATTCAGTGTTAAAATAAGCTACAACCTAAAACAGACATAAATGTTTAGGAAAATTTAGAGATGGGTGAAACAGGGCTGTGTGCTCTGGCGCTCTCCAAGGTCCCGATCATGTCAGCACAGGCAGTAACACTTAGCAGGACATCTCCATCCACTGACTGAGCTTTTCCAGTCACTAGGACTTTGTGTTTACTTGCTTGCGAAAGTGTACTTACGTCTCAGTTCTGTTTATTATTGGTGCCATTGGTGTTTTTTCTGGTTTATTCAGCCCTACTGGCTTTAGCTTTTGTTGTTTTAGCAACGCCGTCTTTCGGAGATCATGTTCAGTGATTTGTGTTTCATGTGCACTGTGGTCCCCATCCTGTCTCCGCTTGCAAAACACTTACGTGAACTGCAGCACCAAAATAAGATATTTAGCCCCTTTCCATGCAACTTAAAGCTTCAATACAAAATTCCTAATCTACAAATCTTACTATATGAACAGCTCCTCAGATATGGAAGATAGCGGGTGACAAACACAAAACATAAGTGTACAACAGTGTAATACAAAGTGTCTCCTAAAGGGCAAAGAGCATGTATTCCATGAGCACTGCCACTTGTGTCTAATGTCTAAAATGTCGTACTGCAGCCAAAAAGAAGACGTTGATGTTAGTGTGCTCACCTTTAAGACTTTCTGGCTGACGAAAAATAAGCAGATACCTCATGCTGCCATTTGGGGCTGCCACTGTGGAAAGTTGCCAAGTGCTGCTTTAATCAGCGCTGAACTGGTGAGACTGATGCTGGGTCAGGGTATGGCATTTGTGCCTGCTGTTGTATCTGTATGTTAATATGAATCTTTAAGAGTCCTCTAACTCCCAGACCCAGCTGTCTTTCTGATCGCTTTCTCTTTTAAAAACATCAGGTTGAACGCTCACGCCTGTTCAGTGCATACGTCCATCCAACTGCCTGTCTGTCAAACTGCCTCTGTAACTTTTTTTTGCCACGTGTTCACACATTCTGTCACGTCAGCGCTGGCTACACACTCACTGTGTGAGCGTTTACGTGTGTGTGAGTGTGAGTTGAGTAATGCTCTCAGCAGAAAAACAATCCAGACTGCCTACTCGAACAAAGAATAAAATAAGCATATCTGACCGTTTCTGGAGAAAATGAAAATTTTGGCACTCCCGTTAATTGGCTTCATTGCATCCATAAATCAATGGGAGATGCAAATGTGCCCGAATATGTCAGCGGATAAAGTTGTCACGCATGGAAACAGATGGGAGCAGTTGCTGTAATTTCCGTTTTAGATCAAAACGACATGAATGCACATATTTGTGCTCTGCTGCCGTCCGGCAGAAGGCTGAGGCAAATAACCATTTCTCTGATGATTGCATGCCTCTTCACATAGAGACCATGGTCATCTCTCAACCAGCGCACAGCTGCCTGCTGGTGCAAATCAAGCGCACCCAAATTTAATCAGCTGCACATGGAGGCATACCAATATTGAGGAGGGTGAATTTATATTTTTGTATTTACTGTAAGGCTGGCATTTTCTTTCTTTCTTTCTTTCTTTCTTTCTTTCTTTCTTTCTTTCTTTCTTTCTTTCCCAATTTTGTAAATGTCAATGAAGGTTGTTCATTTTATACTTAATTATAGAACTGACATTAAACCATTCATTTTTAGATCCTTTCATTTAAAATGTATTATATTACAAACTCTCTTCTTCTGCCTCTTCTTCCCGGAGACTGCCTGGAACCAACAATCCCTGAGGACCTCCAAAGCCCACTTTGGGAAGCAGTGGTCCATATATCCTTCTCTTCTAAAGAGTACAGAGACACAGTGCTGGCCTACATTTTACAGCTCATTAACTATACAAAGACTACCTGCACAGACTATACAGACAGACAGCATGACTGGGTTGTCTCCAGGCCCATCCCCGACAGCATGTGTGTGAAAGTTACAGTGTGCCTATGCATGCATGTACATAGAAGAGACGTGAGGAGCAACATACACATAGAGGTTAAAGATGTGGGCTTGTGACTTGAAAGAGAATATGAATGAGAGTTATAATTTGAAAAATGTATTTGACAACCTCAAAAGAATATATATATATATATATATAGCCAAGTATAAACAGATGAAAAGAAGTACTGGGCTACATGAATATTAAATCATGGAGGCAATGGATAAAGGTACATGTAGATGGAGGGATGTGTATTTCCCTACAGGCAGGGTTCTAGATAGGTACATATGTCTGAGAGATAGCAGAAAGAAAGTGAAACAAACATAGGCAGACATAACAAAAGCATATACAGAATCACAGATCATTATAGTTAACTGCTGAAGATGAATAAGCCATAATTCATTTCATGAAGAAGTGGAAGTCATATTTCACACACACACACACACCCTTCAGTTAACTTCTATTCTAGCTATTTTGTCTTGAATATTAATGTGTGCACTAATCTACATCTCACAGCACGGTATATTGGTGGTTATGAGCCCAGTAGTAACATGATTAATGTACAACAATTACAATAAAGGGTTAAGAAACACAGATACATTTGCATTAACTGGTATGCAGAGATGCATTGCGTGTACAAGACACACCCTCCACATGAACCATGTCCGGGTGGCTACACATAATAGAAAGCATCAGCATCATTAGTTCAACACATCTTTTCTCTCAGCCAGTGATTTAAAGCAGAGTTTCTTTTCCCCTCTTCCGAGCAACCGCCTCTTTTCTGGGTGCCACTGAACCATCATTAGCTGATTAATGTTTCCCTGCTGTGAGTGTTAATTGACATAATCTATTCTTCATTAGCGCTGCCCCTCTGCAGACAGAGTCAATGTGTTCCTTCACCCCTCATTTCACCCACAGTGGTCTTGCCCTTCACCTTCCGCTAATGGTGGGCTGAACCAAGAAAAGGTTGCCGCAGGGGTGCTGAGGGGAGGTATGGGCTAAGTTCTGCCATTGACCGCAGTGGTCAGATTCTAAGTCACAAGTTAAGGGCATTTCTTGTGCAGATTATGTATAACTTCACAAACTATATGTGGACAATCTCAATCTGGATGACACACTTCAGGGGAGAAACAGCGTGCCTCAGTTGCGTGACTCTCCAACCAGTCCCGTCATTGGGCCTGGGCATCCGAGGCACAGCCTGCAAAAAGTTCCAAAAATAATATTGTATCGTTGATCTAAAACGCAAATATGTTTTGGGCTCTCTGTGTTTCATTCAAGCAGCAGATCTATTCCATGCTACTTGGCACGCCTGCGTTTTGTGTGTGAGAGAGAGAGAGGGAGATAGAGAGAACGCCTGTTACAGGGCTTATTATTGTTGGCATCTGGTGGTTAAATGTAAATGTGAATGTTCCGTATTTGTATAGCGCCTTTCTAGTCTTTGCGACCACTCACAGCGCTTTCACACGACATTGCATTCACCATTCACACACATTCATACACTGGTGGATCAGCCATCGGGGGCAATTCAGGTTACTAGCTAGCTAATTCACAAAGGCAAGATTTGAAGGCTATGGATATAAGAAGCTTTAAAAAACAAAGGTCCAGATGAGGCTAGAGTTATCTCCTGTTGCTGTAGCAGCAGAGTAGCCAGGACTTGAGTGCCACTGACTCATCAACAAGCTGTTGCTCTTTAGCTAGCTAGTCTTCCTCAGTGTTCATGGTCATGTTTTTTTGTCACAAGACCCACCATTGATGAAAAAAAATATTTCCGCAGGCACACCTTTCCATATCATTATAGCTATGGAAATCATGATATAAGACTAAATCCAAGGCAAAAGGGTTTGCAGGGGTCTGAAGATGATTTGGAGTAAGGTGAAACTCACACCTTACATGCAGTGTATTCAAAACTATAAATGTGTCATTCTGGGTTAGACACCTTCTGAGACCTGTTCATTTTAATCTTCAAATTCCAAAGTAACACACTCAACACACAATAGAAAAATGCCCCCAAATGAAATATTTTTTAAAACGTTTAAGCCTGCAAAAACTCACCAGTGATGCATTACATCAGTGGTTTCCAATCTGTGGGTTCAGACCCTCCAAGGGCTCTGCTGCGAAACATGAGGGGCTCACGAGACTGTTCCTGCTGAACAACATATTTCTCTCTAATCACTCAAACCTTCTCTGGATCAATAAAGGTTACCCGCCCGGTTAGGGTTGATCTTTAACATCCTGAGCTGATAGTAACAGTAACATCAGTCTGTTTGATCATTTGTATTGTATTGTATTTGTAAGTACAGCTGCAGTGCTGATACTGACAGAGACAGAGTTTAAAGATTATAAACACAACACCCAGCTGCTTTTAATACCATTAAAACTGTCAATTGTACAGTGGACAGGTTTTAAAACAATTAAAATGCAGACAGATCAAATCATTTCATCTGCTTTCCTTTGACACAGATGCAAATAGCATTTAAGGTTCACTGATCAGATGTAAACTTGTGGCATATTCTTTCTCCAAAGACTAGTTTTCTCTCTTTAGGATGAACAGATCCTAGAAAATGCTTTTCTTAAATATCCGTTTTGACAGCAGGAAGTACTAATGCTTTCACCTTGAAGTAGTCAGATCATACAGATTTGTGGAAAACAAATAGGAATTTCTACAATTACAACAGGGCGCCATCTACGCATGGTCATGCTCAGCCCCCTAATAAAAAAATACGATTACAAAAAGGTGCCTGCGCAGCTTTACTTCCACTGAGGAGGGAGGAACAACCATCAGCAGTGTCAAGAGGATCCTAAAAATTGTTTGCTTCCGCTGAGGAAGTTGTACATGTGTAGTTGGCCTGGAACATTTTCAGCTGCACTTCCAAAGCCGTTCCATTCAACTCTGGGTTTTCATCTAGGACTGCATCAATCTTTCCAGAGATGAGTATGTCCTCTCATTTTTGTTGCCTTTGTAGCCTGCGCTGGCTGAAACGCTCATTGCACCGCACCACAACTGTGTCCACAATGCTAAAGTACTGCGCGTGGGCAGCAGAATGACAATTTGGTGTGGCTGGGCCAGTGAAGTGCTTCAGTGGCATCCGTACATGAGGCATCTTGATGGAATGGGATGAGATGTAACAACCTGAGATGCAACTGTCACATGCTGCACACACTTAGACAGATCCGTTGACAGAGTTCATACAAGGTGGACATTTTTTACATATCTTCTACTGAATATTGGGGGGACTGGCTGGTACTTTATGAGAACATGGTCATGCCAATGCCAGTGTGCAATAGACTAGGTGTAGCTAGCCTGCACTCACATGTGGAATAATCGGCTAGGCATAGAAACAAAGTGTGATGACCTAACTTTGCCTTTGTAGAATCCAGGTCTTCAAGCCTTATTGTCTTTCCCCTGCAGCGCATAGCTTTCAGACTGAACTGCTATGTAAGTTTTAATTCGTTAGTGAGTCTGAACCCATGTTCTTGTTAGCCTTTTGTCTTTTGGGAGTGGGGTGGGGTTACCATCTTGGCCACTTCCTTTTCAGCCAACACTGAGGCTGTGTCGTTAAAAGCAAGTTTAGCTTTCTTTGAATTACAGCAACAGCATTGATCTTATCCGTGCTTGCCGCTATTCTTGGGATCTTTTTGTCAATCAGACATAAAAACTGGAGATGTGACCATCGATTCAATGGTCTACAACCATGGTAAAAAATAAAGGAAACCACGTTTTTCCTGGGATGAAAAAATGCACCAAAAACATTCAGAGCCAGGATGTGTCCTTGATGTTTGGAAAATCCACTGAGTTACAGCACATTACGTTAATAAATGTCCTGGCTGAATGGCAAAGTTGTGAAAATAAAATAAAACATATTTTCTTATTCTCAAGAAAGGCAAAGCTTCTTGTTAGAAAACTGAAGAAAGTCAAGCAAGCATGTTCTCAATATATACAAGTCTCAAGAAAATCAACACGTTGTTGTCATAAAGTCAAGAAAACCAAGCGGAGACAGGCTGAATTCTTGAGGTATATTTAGACTGAAGCTAGCACAGAGAGCAAAATGAAAAAGAGAGAAAGAACAGATCTGGAGAGAGAGAAAAATGAAGCTGAGGAGGAGGGTGGAAGGGATTGATTTTCTCTGACATTCCCCTCTGAAAAAGTTCTGAACTCATCACAGAGTTGAAAAAAAGAAAGAAGAAAAAGAACGAAAGCATATCTAAAACATACACCGGCTCCCCTATCCGTTTCTTAGCAACAGCCTGCACCCGAGGCGAGAACGACGAGCTATTGAGATGGAGTGATAGAGAGAAATAGCAGCTGAACAGAGGAGAGACAGAGAGAAAGAGATACTGGAGTGCAAGCCCAACAAAGTGTTTGGTTGAGGCTTTGGCACATATTGATTTTAACTGATATCCTTCACATTTTTGAAGAATCTGCCCACTTCCACTGTTATATGGATCTCCTGAGGAAACGTGTTTAGAAACTCTACATTATACATCTTTATCTGTAAC
This sequence comes from Micropterus dolomieu, assembly GCF_021292245.1. NCBI lineage: Eukaryota > Metazoa > Chordata > Actinopteri > Centrarchiformes > Centrarchidae > Micropterus > Micropterus dolomieu. Next base: position 30,405,854 of record NC_060154.1, read on the forward strand.
AATGTAAACACTAGACAAAGCTACAGAAATTCATTTTCTCTTTTTCTCTTAAAGAAATGACTTTTAATCACAAAGAAAAATAACATGCCAACCTCAGTAAAATGATTTGCCATATAAGACCTGGGGGCGTTTTCCCAAAGATAGACTTTGACTATGGCTTAGATGTAGCAGATAGTCAGACTTCAGATAGACATCTAAATCAGACCGTTGCACAAAGCACTGAAGACTCTGACTTACTCTCAAGTAGGACTACACTGCAATGAGTTCTGGGTAAAATAAGACACTTTTCAAACCAAAACAAAAATGACAGATTGAGTAGGCACATCCAACCACTCAGTGCAGTTTACCTCAGCGGAAAAAAATGTGTTTAGGAACATTTTACTTGGAAAATTTAGCGGAGAGTGTAGTAACAAAAAGAAATGCTTAATTTGGAACAAAATTGCGACGACAGTAAACAACCCGCTGAGTGGAGATGTACAGAAAAGATCCAAGAACATGGTACAAGATGCCAGAAAAATAAATATATTAAAAACTAAAACGGGAGGAAGCAGGGCTTCGGCTAATCCATCATCAAACTCGGGATATCTTCCTTGGGTAAACGAAACTAACCGATGAAGTCCTCATTGTTATATATGTTGTATATTTCTAGAAGTTTACTGCGGTCCCCAAAAACTCTTTCCCTTCTCATAGCTCTCTCCATAATATCGTCAGCAAATCATTCAGCGAGTCTTTTCCCCCTTTTTTTGGCTGTTTGTAATGTAACTGATTGTTACTGGTGGTTACCAGGGTAACATAGAATCTTAGACCTAAGTTAGCCTGGGGGCAAGGTGTCTAATTTTTTTGGTCTACACTTAGTCTTTATTTTTGTGAAACAGTCTAACTTGCATTAGACTAGCCTATGAGCACATTTTAAACTAGTCTAATACTATAGACCAGTCTAAATTAGCTTTGTGAAACCGGCCCCTGGTGTGTGCTTAATAGATCTGAGAGGAAATATATAAAACTTCATTATCTGATGTTGCACAGCAATGAGGAGTATGCTGAGCTATGAAGTGAGATTTGCTGGAATCCAAACACGTCTGTGAGTTTTCTGTTACTGCTCTGAGAGAGTGTGTGTGCCAGTGTGTGTGTGTGTGTGTGTGTGTGTGTGTGTGTGTGTGTGTGTTTGTGGTCCTCAGCAGAAAGTGAATATTTGACCACCGACCACAGCTGCTGTATACAGGGTGCAAACACACTGCACACACACACACACAGCTATTTATCAGAGTTTCCGGAGCAGGACCACCTGAATCATGACACTCCATATATACCTACCTAATCCATCTCCTCTCCTTCGCTCTCGTATTCTGGACTTAGGATGTGCTCTTATTTCAAGTCAGTTGTCCTTTATCATTGTTGACCTTAGAGGGTGCTTGAGTTGGGATAGTTAGCCAAAAAGTGTACACCTTCTGAAGTATCATTTTGTACAAACAATGGGTTTGGATGCTTCATTTGTCTGCTCTCTCTCAGGTTGTTCATCCTGTAAGACAATCAAAGGATCAAAGGATCCCTGGTTTGGACTTCTTATATCTGGGAGAATGCTGTTTTGAGATAAACTGAGCTGGTTTCATTGTAAACCAATTATAATGCGGGAGAGGAACCAGCAGAGGCCACTCTGATCTGGCTCTCTAGACTGGCCTTTGAAAGTTCGCCCAACCCTGACTACAAAAAGTGAGCAAACTGGATTTATTTGTGGCCAGCTGATGCTTTTTAGATAAAAGCCGCAGCAGGGATGTACAATATAGCTCTACCTTGGCTTTTTTTTTTTTGTTCCCCTCAGCAGTGAGGTTTGTGTGAGAGAGAGTGATATAGAGAGACAGTCTATTTGGGTGACAGTGATGGCAGCTAAAGATAGACGCTGAGTCTGAGAGGCGAGGAGAGGAGACATGGCTTGTTTCAGAGAGATCTAATGTATGATCTGAGCCTGAATCAAGGCAGAGAATAACAGAGATTATAAATAAGCGATGATTCTCTCCCTCTCTATCATTTCTGCCTTGTTTAGATCTGCCTCACCCCTCGCTTTTACCTCTCTATCTACTTTTAGATGTCCTCGTGTCTTCTCACTTCCTCAGTCTCTTCCCTCACGCAGATATATTCTTTCCTTCACTCTGCGTTGCCAGTTTTCCCCCTTATGTCTCTCCCCTGGTTGTCTTCTCATCATCTCTGTTAGCAAGCGCTACCACAACACCCACCATATGTTTCATGCAACAAGGTTGTTTTCAAGAGGACATGCAGCATTGCTTTCAATCTCTCTTTCATCCCTCCCCTCCTTCCTACGTCTCCTCTGTTGAATGCACATTGCCCAGCCAACAAGTAGAGATCCATCAACATCTGATGGTCTTTTATTTTTCAAGTTGTCAAGAACGCCACATGCTATACAAGGACGGTATGCTGGATTCTCACAGTATATATATACTTTATTTACCTCAACTGCAAATGAAAAACTGCCTTTATTTGCAACAGGTTTTTATTAGAGACAGGTGGGGGCATTTTTCAAATTATTATGAAGCCCTGATGCAAATTGTTAAAAAAAAGAAGTGTTTTGTATCGTTGATTTTTAAATCTGAACTATTTTAATTCAATCTGTTAATCTAATGTCCTTTGAAATCAACATTTCCAGCATTGACATTTCACATTAAAAGCTTTCTAGCCGCTCAAGGGGCATAATCCCTCTCCAGGCTTTAAATGTGAAACAAATTCTGGAAAGTCAGTTTGTTAATTTACAGAAACAATAATCAGTAAAAAGAAAAGAGTAGTTCTGTTGAAAAGAGGAAGTGTATATGTATACGAAATGTACAACATGAAGAAATCATTATAGTACAGATAATTCCACACCTACCCCATGTTTTTTTTTCTATCTTTTGTAACCTAGCCATTGTTAGCACTGGTCTTCATTTGTTCTAGCCGGCTATTGTACGAGATCCTGCCATTGTCTGATCTGTATTTATTTGGGATTGTGATGAAAATATGACGTTTGAAGATTACATGTGCATAATGTAATACTGAACAATATGTCACTGGCTGTGAATGTGTAGATCTCAAGCTGAGCATCCTCTGATTACAGATTTTGAAGAATGAATGAAGTCTGCTTATAGTATATGCATGGAAATGTCTGATAATGGAACCCTGCATCTGAAATAATATCAGAAGCCAATGGGGCTTAAATGGCAATTTCAACTGATATAAAAACTTTCTTTAATAAACAAACTCAAGCAGGGAAGACTGGCCTGCCTCATTAGTGTGTTTAGTTTGAGTTTAAGTCACTGAAAATAAGATAAAGTAAACTATACCAACGCAGTGATGACGGAAGTGAAAAGAGAGAATAAACCTGCATGTCTGTCAACTGTCAGTTTGCAGAAAGAGAGTGGACATGGTTTTGTTATCATGACAGTTCCGCTTGTGTTGCCAAAGCAAGTCAATGTTAATAAGAATTTATAGAAAAGGTGCACAAGTAAAAGCAAACCTGTTCATCCATGCAGTTCTCTCAGCAGAGTAATTTAACAGAGCAAAGGGAATTCAAAGAAAACAGATGGTTAAAAACCTCCAATCAAACTGAAGATGTCAGAAGTGACAAAAGGTTTTCTCAGCAGACTTACCAAGTTCTAGACTAAACCTCCCTTCTTTGTCTAGCTGGGGTGTCAGTCATCCACACACACATATGCAGGCAAAGTGAAGTCACAGCACCCTGACATCCACTGCTTGCATTGCAAATCAAGTGGAAAAAAGGTTCTGGCGAAGAGTGCTTTTAACAGGTCACCATGGAAACACAGCAGGACTTTGCTTGGCCTCTCAGCTCTGTTTGTTTCTGTTTCCTGTTTGTTTACTAGTTAACTTGTAACACATCAGAGATGGCAAGCTCCTTTTGTAAAAGACCAGATGATTGCAGCTGTGCCATCCTTCTCAGGAGCAGCAAAAAGAGCAAGCAGCTAATGACTTAGTTCATTATATTAGATCTGATGACAGTGCATTACACTAAAATTGAATTGCTTGGATCCCAGTGGTGACAGCAAATACTAATATGGAAATAAAAATAAGACACAGCTATGTGCAGTTATTTACAATAAAGATATTCAACTGATAAGTCAAACATTTATATTACATTTTTTTGGTTTCTATATGTTAAATCAGGAAACATGCATATAAAGAGATTTTATATTAGAAAGAAGAAAAAATTCGAAGAAAAAATCACGCTAAAACCTAATAAGAATAGTTTAGAATTTGGGAGGACCATCTCATTAATAGCTTTCATATTTTTTCCCTTCACTTGCGAAAAAGCAAGAACAACTTTTGTAAGTATGGCCACAGAAAATCGTGGAGAAAAGCTGTGTTGGCCCATAAACAAATTGTGTTTTTGACTGAAAATGTGGAAAGAGCAAAACACGATAATCCTTATCAGTAATACACTAGCCCTTTCAGAGATAGCGTTTACCACCTGGACTGGCTTTCATCAGTGTTCATCATTCCCCCGAGGAAATATTTACAAATGTGTTAAAATGGAAACACTTTCTGAGAAAATCGCTGGATCTTGTGCACAAAGTTTGCACATATACGTGCAACTATGTCAGGTGCACACTGGGAGGTGTACATACATTTGTTAGAGTAGAAATGGGTAAAACAAAACCTGAATGATATTTGATATATGAAAATGATATTTAAACAATGTTATAAATAGGCTGCATGACATACAAATGCTTACATATATGAACCAGTTTTTGGTTTATTCACCTTGTATAGTTTTACATTTTGGTTCTGGTTAGGTGTTGGCCCAAACCTATGTATATACTAGAAATCTCTACTCAGTATTTGTTTAAAACAGCAGATAAGCATGACATGGAACTGCAAACACCAGTTTTAGTACCACAGTACCAGAAGCCTGGCAATACTCACTACAATACCTGCAGAGCCGTCAATATCTCCCTTATAGAACATAACGGAAGCCTTAGCTTCCACAAGGGAAAACTAAAATTACGGCTGCTACAAATGCAACACATAGGAAATGCTTCTCCATTATGTGGTATCAATTAAATACGCTCATTAGCTGAAGGTTCAAACACTACTGTTTGAAAAACAATGGATTCAGAACAAAAGGAAGGTCTTAAGGGAAGAAAAGAGAAGGTAGACAAAGAGTCAAGAAGGAAACAGTGAAAGAAAGATAAAGATGTAACAAATGGAGAAGGCATTGGGGATGACAAAATAAGTTACAGGGACATTGTCTAATTTACATTTCTTCTATGCTCAACACGACTTACTCACTAAAGACTGGTGTTTAGCAACTCTAAGCAACAGCACACGTTACCAGCTGCAAAAGGCCACGAATTTAAAAGTCTGCACGCCTCTAATGCGTAAGGTGACTTTATAAACAGAACATGTAAAGGGAAAACTCAGTACCTTTTATGTCCAGGTGATGTTGGACTAATGTTGTAATACTGAGCCTCATTTGAAGCCAACAAAATAACAAGAGCAGTAGGTTGGATTGTATATGTTTTTTTGTATGCTGCTTTTTGTGGAACTTTAAACTGCAATGCTAACTCAGCAACCATAAGCATTGTTGTTATATAGAAGCCCGCTGGGTGGGCGTGGGCGTCAGAAGCTCGAGAGCAGTGCATCCTGGTACATGTAGGCAATGCTGTCAGCAGACAGCTTTGGTGCAGAATTTTCCCTTTAAGATGTGGTTGTAAGGACACTTTGCAGTAAGCGTACTGATCATTTGTTTCATCCATGAAGAAATGTCCCACCAGTAAATAAACACCTGCTATGAATGTAATAAATTGGATTTATGACATCTTGTACTGATGATTCGGTGTTCGTGTCTGTTGTGAACCTATTTTGAGAGGCTGATAAGGCACTTGATAAGTTGACACTTTTCTCCATCAGGCTGATTTAGCAGAGTGCACAGCACGCACAGCTGGGTCTGTATCAGGAGGACACCCATGCAGCCGTTGGTGAATTATTTCAGCTATAATACTTATTATGTTGAAATTTTTGTGTTAACTGCTGTGAAATAAATTTAATGTGTGGCGCTGTAATTTGTCTTATGTTGTGATTGAGTAGGGAGAGATAGTTGTAACTTTAATAGAGTTCTGTGAGTAACCAACACGCAAGAAGTATCAGGTAATCCCACCTGAAGTACCTCTGTAATCCAGGCAAATTAGGATATAAATAGGCCGACAACAACATCGGTATAAATATATGTTTCAATGCAGTGGGCCTTTCAGAACTGCAGCTATTTCCAAACTGGCACCCGCTCATTGCACCATTACCAACAGATGGCTTTCTCCCTTTTCCCCCTTTTGAACACACCAACTATGATTAGCTGTCCTCTGTTCTTCTTTACCAATTGATTGTGGCCATGTTGTGCTGCATCAGAGGCTCAAGGGGGAAAATGCATAGGGTGTTACTTGAAAATATTATTCACCTCAGCTATCAGTCGGTATTGTAAAGCTACAATTAAAGAATCAAACAATGAAGTTTTATCTCTTTGTTATTGTCTTTCAAACACTGAGTCATTTTGACAGCAAATCATGTGGATGACATTAATGATGAAACTCCATCATTAACCATGATGGATGCATCTTTCCGACCATCATTTCTTTTATTCTTTCAAACAAAAGATGCTGAACGACTGTAGTCAACATCTTACCAATTTGGGATATGATAATTACAACTAAATCATGTTTTACATGAAACTGATCTATCATTCCCTGTACTTAATGGTATGAGATATGGTATTTTTATATATCGCGCAGTCAAAAAACAGTTTACACCATCTTAAAGCTGAGGTGAACAGCCGTCCATGTGATCTGAATGCTGCATTAGTCCAGTGGTTTGGTTTAACAACAGGCTGTGGTGATTCTTTGATATATCTTTGCACGTTGCAATTCTTCATTGTTTTATCTCAGGCCTTAGAGCTGAATTGTACCATGTCTCTATAAACGACTTTAGAGGCTTGGGTCGGCCCAATATTTTATCTCAGCACCATCACAGAAGGCAGGTGGAACTGATTGAAAAGAAATTATGAAAGAGGAGAGAGAAAAAAAAGAAGCACACAGCATCTGCTGAGCCTGGCTGAGGACTTTGGAGGGAAGACTGCATACAGGTTATCAAATCTCAACCCAAAATAAATCTCTTTCATCAAGCTCTCCATCTCATTCTCTCGCTGACACTTTTCTCTCAGCTGCCTGTATACCCTGTACAACCAGATGAAACTTGCAATGAACCGCTGACTCAGTCAAGGCTCTGGCTCCAAACCCAGATGCACAGAAGGATCACTCCCTCTAAATCCTGAAATGGAAGTTAAACCCATTATGTTTGAGGTAATTTATTTAAAATCCAAGTCCATTGCATTACTATCAATACAAATATTCATGAACTTCATTGGGGCCTTCTTAAATGGCTATTTACATCATCAATTAGGGTGTTTAATGATTCTTGTATTGGATTTGTGAGTTTGTGCTTATAGAGGGGTGGTAGTGTATAACAGTATAGCAGTCACATTTAAAAGCTTGTTTGTGTCTACAAAATAAAGAGTCCATGACGTGCTGTTGCCCAAGCAACCAACAGTCGCCATCATCTGACCAGTGTTTGATCCCCAACACAACACTCTTGGTGCGGTTCGTCCTACACTAAGATACACATTAAAATCTGTTTCCTCCAATTCTGCCTGACGGAGATTATTTGCATGGCTGGACTATTTTTTTTTTTAAGTTCTAAATTCAGATGAACACCAAACTCTATTTTGATTGAGCTCTAGCTCATCTCCCCTGACTGATTCCTGAGCCTTAAGGGAGACAGCCAGCAGACCATCCACTCTCTGTCCTGCCATGTTGTATTTTGCTAACGGTGCATTTAGAGGTGTACTTACAGTAATTATATAATGCTCAGTCATTACATTTATTAGTGTATCACAGTTGCAGATTGGTAGAGAGGTCGTCCACAAATCAGAAGGTCAGTGGTTCGATCCCTGGCTCCTTCTGGCTGTGCCGTGTGTGTGTGAATGTATCAGTTTCTGATGATGCGTGAATGGGGGTGAATGTGACAGGTAGTGTAAAGCGCACTGAGTTGTTGGAAGACTAGTAAGGCGCCATACAAATACTGTCCATTTACCATCCATTTAAAGATGTTTCAATCACCCACCACCACGCTATCACACTCTCACCTGCTGTATTATCCACCAGTCTTTAAAAGTGTCAAAAAGGGAAACTACCTTCTAAAGCTGTGTTCACGAAATTGCAGAAAATGAGTCTCTTGTGTCACTTTGTTCGTCGTATAATCTGCCGGGGAGGGGAAGGGGGGGCTGTGAGAGCTATTCCTCAGCAAACACCAAATTGTAAATAACAATTATGAGTTTCTAGCTATTTTCAAGTTTGGTAATCTAGATACATTATATGAACTGTTCTAATTACCAGGCAAAATGTGATTATAAAGGTCTATAAGCAGCAATCTGCTAAAAGTATAGATCACTATAGAGTCACATTTTCTAATAAACACGGTTGTTTAATCTGAAAGGTTCATATTTTGTCCCGTAAATGATTTATAGTTTGCTCTCAATATGATGATGATTTGCTTTCATTGTAATTCTGATTCTCTCTGGTTCCAGGTTCTCAAAAGTGAGGATTTTAAGCTTTTATCTCTTTCTTTTAAAATATAAATTATAATCAAATATTCAGTTTGTAAGTAGTGGTTATGTTGGGCTTTGGGATGCTGTTATTCTAATTTTTCACCTGTTTCGGACATTTATAAGATTCAATGACTAATTAAAAAATGTAGTTACATTTAGAAACACACCATATGAATCTGTGAGTTTTGCTGAAAACGGTCAGTGCAACTTGGGTTCAAAGGTCAGCAAATACACCAGCGCAGGATCGTTTTCAGGAAGAAAAGAGGGAAAAATGGCTTTATCCTTTATATAGTCATGGTTATTCTTCAAATGTTCCACACGCACACTTACCTAAATGTATATAACGTGTAATAACTGCACACTTTTCTAGAAATGGTTGTGATTCTTCTATTTGTTTACAGAGTGGAGACGGAAATAAATTTCCATTCACATTCACCATAACATTATAACATTTCAAGCAAACTTGATGATATACTATGATTATTTCAAGATTATGAGTAAAAATCCGGAGAAATGTGTAATTAAGACCACGCGCTGTTATCACAACATCCCCCTAATCCCATCACAAGGCAGCCATATTTTATGGATACAGTGATGCAAACACACACAGAGGCAGGGCGGAGTAGTGGCGTGGCAACTTTGGTAATTGCAGTGTGCTCTGACAGCCATCTTAATGAGATAGAGAGAGAAGGAGGGCGATTCAGTGCCACCTACCTACCTCCTCTCCCTCCTCCACCACAGAGACAGAGACAGACGGAGAGGTTGACCTCGAATGGAGCAAAATGACAGAAGGTAGAGTGGATGGAGGTTAAAAGGGGGGGAGAAAGAGGAGACATAAGAAAGAAAGCTGAGAGAAGGAGGAAGGGATATGCAGTGTTTATGGGGAAAGGATGGAGGGAGGGTGGAGGAATGCAGAGGCAGGATGGATGAACACGATGATGGAAGAAAGGATGGAGGTGAGAAGGTGGTTGTGACCTGGTAAAAAAGCAGACAAAGGACAGAGGAAGGAAAAGACACCAAAGACAGAATAAGAGAGAAGGCTGCTAACAGACAAGAGCATTATAAAGACAATGGAGCAGCACAGAAAGGGGGTTCTTTTTCCCTGATTTGCCCTTGGCAGGAGGGGCCACACTGATTGGAGGCCAGCTGATTGCTTGCCAGACAAAAATTAACTGCAACAAATGGGGCCAAGCTAACGAAAATATTTTACCGTGAGCCACAGAAACAAGCCGGTTTAACTTTGTCGAGCAAGTCACCGCTTGTTCAACCCTCAGTCACTGACAGCTGTGGCCTGTTGGATAAAAACTGACCAGCAGTGAACAGCATTAGCACATACAGTAGACTGTGAGCAAATTCACTTCAGTTGGAAGCGTGAGAGATCAGAGCATAAAGGAATAGTTTGTCATGTTGCATTATAGCTTTAAATGAGTTAGCTGCGATCTTTTTTGCTGATGTTAATATTTGGCTACATAAGCCAACAGCTGGCTGACAGATCAGCAATTGCAAGACATCTAACCCTAGCAGCTAATGCCCTTGTATCAACAAATTGTGATAACACTGTGGTGGATCAAAAACAAATTGAAGGCAGAAGTCATTAAACATATAATTATTATACAACAGAGCAGCGTTTCAGTGTAATGGGGATCTTCACCAGGCTTTGCCAGGTAAAAGCCAGAGAACAGAACACGCAAAATACAACATGTGGACACAAACACACTTAGTCACTCAGGTGGTTGCAATGGTTGGGAGTTAATCAAAATACGGAGTCAGGGAGAACCCAAACTATGCCTTTAACAAATTGATCTGAGACATAAGGAATAACACCTAACAAGACGGAGGATGTAAATTCCTGCATCGTCACCCTTGTACCAGAGGACCCAGATTTTCTTAAGAAATTATAGAACTCTTTCAAAAGAGACTTGCCCAAGAGAAAAAATATGGAAATGTGTAGTGTTTAAAAGTAGGATCATATATCCAAATGTATATGGTCAAAAGAAAAGAATTACAAATTGACCCATTTAAAACTAGAAAACTCTCAGAGTGCATACGCCCAGTTACAGCTGTGCAAAGCTCAGTTAGCTATTTTGATATTAAAAAAACATTTTCATTTGGCATCTGGCTCTACATAAAAATATACACATAGACAATCATAAGGTACTATATGCAAGATACTGTATCTTACAAGTGAGTACAATAATCTGCTTTGAAAAGTGAATGCGGGATTTTAAGTTTCACAAACGGCCATTTTAAATAAATAATGTAATAAAATTAACTTATTTTAAAAATCAATCTGCAAGGTGCTTTCTAAATTGACTAGATGACCTCTGTGACCTGAATGATTGTTATAGCCCTGTATTAGCCTTTGGTTCAAGAGTGCATTGTTCACACAAGTGCAATTTAGTTCACTGGCTATACGTAAGCCAGAAAAAGTACCTCTGTCTCTTTTTTCCGTGTTTTTCTTTATCTCCCTTTGTCTAACACTTCAACGACACAATCTCATGCCAGATTCCTCTTTTCCTGCGCTTAAAATGCTTGTACTCCCTAATCCAGCCCCCAGGTGTTTTTCAGGAAGTTACTAATGTTGAGTGATCCCGCTCTGTTCTGGGACTCACTGTTCTTTTATGGCTCTCACACACACACACATTTAGGAAGGCAGAAGCGCCCACACACACATTAACTCATTCAGTAAATGCAGATAAACACACAGTGAGAGTGGAGGCCAGATGGGCACATCTGTGACCAACTGCCATCTCATCCAGACCAGGTGTTGAGGTGTTCCAGTGTGTGCCTGTGTTTGTGTGTGTGTGTGTGTGTGTGTGTGTGTGTGGATTAGTGTTTTTACACAATGAAATAGCACTATAAACCCTTTTACTGGATTGGAAAGCCACTCTCAGATTAAAGAATGTCTTTGACATTTTGTGTACAATCTGTACACTAAATCATGGATTAGAGTGTCCTTATATTGAATTGTATAGTATTATTCAGTTCTCTGTAGGTATAAGCTTTTTTGAAATGGGCCATCTCTATCCTACTAAGAGAGCACTAAATGAAACAAACTTTCACAAGCGGCCTTACCAGGGCTGTGCATCTTAAATCTGTTATTTTCGTCAATTAAAAGATATGCTGAGTCAAAATGAACTGTGACACAGCATATTCTACAATTGCATTTGTTTTCCAGGAAAGGTTCCACAAGTGTGCATTCAGAGCTGACCAAAGCTGTTGTTACTGTCAGTCACTGGGACCTCAGGTCAAGCTCAGTATTCCACTGAAAGCTCCCAGTGTAAGAACACAGCCTGACACATACTACTAAATTTGAACTACAAATTAGTGTTGAGCAATATGATTGAATATTTATTGTTGCGTGTTGAGAGCTGCAAAATGTGTTCAGCTGTAAAAAAGGCAGAGCACACAATTTAACACATATGAAGAATAAACTTTTAAATAAAAATATGAGAAGAATACAATTTATTTCATGTGTGAATCACATTTTCTGTCTCTATAATTAGCACCAAATACATTCAGACCCATAAAATAATGAATCACTGAATATTTTACCCACCACTACTTAGAATGACCTAAATTCTAAAAAGTTCAAGAATTTCCAAAAACAAAGTCTCTTTCTTTTTCTCATCTTTTATGTATCACTTTCTCTTTCCTCCCTTTTATTGGAAATTCTTGGCAACGCAATGTTTAATCTTAACCGCCTCTTATAAAGATTTTATTTTTATTGTTCTTGGATCCAATATGTTAAAATCTTATTTTCTTCTATCCAGTCAATGTAAGATCCCGTTCTACCAAAGCAAAGATGAAAGTCAAATAGAACATAGTTCCTTGTGAACACTGTTGGAATCCTTTTTATTTAAATATGCACTATATCTGATTACTGCCCTCTTCCTCAATCCTTCTTAATGTTTTTCTTAAAGAGCCATCATTACAATGAAGCATGGCTGTAATTCTCGGGAGATTACACATAGTCATGGAGTGATTTTTTATGTAGACCTAAAAGATAAATCGACTTTGTTATTCAACCCAACATATCCTACTCCCTGTGTTGCAAGACCTTTGCGCTGTCAATTAGAGGCTGTTTTGGACTTCGGTATTGAAATACATTAATATTCATAGCATTTATTTACTTCTTTTCAAAAAAGGTCTAGTTAGGAATAGTTAGAATTCATATTTTCTGGCATTCATTTTCAAAGGTGAGGTTTTCAATATTAACATAGTAGCTGGTGGTTTCCCCACACACACCCTGAAACACACACACACACACACACACACACACACACACACACACACACACACACATCCAGCATGTTGACGCTGTAGTGTGGCATCTCCTGTCAGGTTGCCTGGATGAGGGTGAAACTGATGGTGATTTATGGAAGGCACAGAATGGCTGGCTGAGATGGATGCAGCGCACGCACTGTTTTAATATATCAAACACATACCACACACACATAGACACAATGCTGTAATACATCACACACACACACACACACACACACACACACACACACACATAGTTTTAATTCATCATAGCTGACTGACCCATATATTGCTACTAAAAAAGAGAGAAAGCAAAAGAGGGGAAGGACACACAAACAGAGGAGTAACTAAAGAAGCGGGGAGACAGCAGAGGAGTGGAGGACAAAATAATGGATCCGGGGAGGTGAGTAAATAATAAGTTAATCTGATTCAATGCCATGTAATATAATATGATACCAGACAATACAATCGCAGGACACACAAACACTTGCAGAGGACAAGTTTTTTCATTTCCCAAAACTCTACCATTAAATCAGCATAGTGAGAAGACCCAAGCTGATCGCTGCCCGTTCCCCATTATGATCTTACTTCAATTGCAATATACAGTTGTTCCCTCACTTTAAGGAAATCACCTGTACTAGTAGGCGTCTAATCAACAGAAGAAAAAAATGTATTAGTTCAGTGTCTTTGATCTTACTATCTTTTACATCAAAGACACAGGTGTGTGCATAAGTACAGTGTTAATGAAGAGCCTTGAATAAAGCACAACCTGCAAACCTTAAAGCAGCCATCTAGGAGGCAATCGACTATATCAGTAATAAAATGGGGAATATCCATCCATCCATCATCTTCAACCGCTTCTCCGTGCAGGGTCACGGTGGGGTCTGGAACCAATCCCAGCCGGCATTGGGTGGAGTCGCCAGTTCATCGCAGGGCTGACTCAGAGACAAATAATCATTCACACACAGATTCACACCTACACCTCATCCGCTCTGGTATTTTCTGTTATGCTGAAAACGGTGTGTCCCAGTCCTGGTAGGATTGGAGAAAAGAGTTGTATATCTCTCCGCAGGTCCACTCAGTTCCTACTAATCAAGACCCCACCTGGGATCCCAGTTGGCCTGGGTCCAAAATAGTATTCAGTTTAATCAGGTTGCTGCCATGGTCTGTGTGTAACTAGTTGAACCAAGCAAACTCGCTATCAGCTCAGCCCTGGTCATGTTGCCATCATCATCATCGCAGGGGGAAAAAATGAAGCAAGACAAAGAGCATGAACTGTAAAATGCATGTATTGCTGATTATTTGATTCTGTTGGGTTCTCAGGCATTTCTTAAAAATGAATTCATTCAAAAGGGTTTTATTTAGCTGAACTTTAACATCAAAACTTTAAATCAGGGTAGCTTAGGAGAACACAGGTACCCTCTTTAAGGAAATTATTGTCCTCTCTCTGTGAAGCCTAGAATTAGAAAAAAAAAACAGCTGCACATTTAATTTGACATTAATATGTCTCTATCGTCAGCTCTGTGTTTGACTGGTTTGTCAAATCTTAATAAAATCCAGAAGAAGGAACAGTGTGACAGACATAAAGGACAAAAAAACCCCATTTTGATGAATCATGCATTCCCGCAGAAAAAGCAACAATTACAAACACTCCTCCCTGTCACCAAAACTGCGCTATTAACACATTTTTTCATCTCTCTATTGATCTGCAAGAAATGACTCTCTCCCCCTATCTTTCTTCTGCTGTCTCTCCTCCTCTCCTTCAGCAGACAGTGTACAGATTACATCTGTGCTTTCATTACACAGCTTTATTTTCCACCGCTGAGCTGAAATTGTGTCTTGCTGTTAGCCATCATTCGGCTTTATTACCGAAGGAGCCAGAGAGTGTCAACAGGCTGCTCCATCTGATCCTCTGCTTTGGCGGTTGTTAGACTGTCATGTTACGGAAGCTTGTTGACTTGGGAAATTCCTGGCAACCATCACAGATATTAAATATCAAAACACTGCAAGTAGAGCTTGAAATTAACACTAACCACCAGCCTGTGGTAATCATTTTATAAGTCTTTTAGGATTTTATGTCTGTCAGTTGCATTAGCTGCTTTGGTAGGCAAAAACCCTTAGCTGCGCCATTATTTAGTGTCCTATATAGGCAGTGGAAATACTTACCAACTAATTTAAGTTCAGTATCTGCCAAGATTTCATGACCTGGATGAAGGCATGATCATGACTCAAGACTTGTTTTCTGCACCTTATGTTTCTGTGTCCTCTTTTCTGCCACAGTTTCATTTCTTCCTATGTGTATCTTTGATTTTCTTCTTTATGAAACACCACAAACCCATCACTAAATCCATCACCTGACTGATGTCAACTCATTATATTACTAAATCTCAAACATTTAGCCAGTGCTGGAATTTACATGAATATATGACACATTGACTTTTAAAAAAATCTGAAACTAACAATTATTACTAATAATTATAAGTCCATTAAAAAATACTTTTTTCACATTCGCCTGACTAAAGGGGACAGTTTGGCTATGCAGCTTAACGAGTTTAACTCGTGTATGTACATGTGTAATTTCTGACAACTAGTTTGGAAACCACTTAGGGTCTAATATGCAAATTACACAAGTGTGATGTGGAAACTTGAAGCCTTCAGTGCATATGCACGGACAATAGACTATCAGTGATGTATAACGCTGGACTCACACAGTCAGCGTGTGCGCCACGTTATGGCTGTCGAAGCTAATCGCTTGCCATTCTGGTCAATGCTTGTGCTCACACCGGAAGCGCCTCTGCGCTGCGCAGAGAAGAGGCAGTCAGACTATTTTTGACCACAGATAGGTCAAGCAGCACAGAGCAGATGACCCGGGCAGGAAGTCAGACACAGAAACGGCACAGAGAATCCAGTCAGTTTTCAAAATAAAATATCCTGTGCAGACTCCCAATCATATAACAACAATAAACACAGTCAAAACAGGATTTAACTACGTGGCCTACATATCTATGGTACAAGCACAGAAACCAAAGACAACTTACCAAATCAATTAAATCTAAACAATTCAGAAAAATCAGGCAGACAAAACACTCTGTGTGCAGCCCTGCAGGGAATGGAGAAAAAAAAACGGTTTACAGAGAGCTGTGATCGGTAGCAGAAGCACACAGAATGACAAATAAACAACAAGTCAATAACGTGGGGCAGGCTAAACGCTCTGCTTCTGAGACACTGCTGAAACGCTTCCAGTGTGAGTTGCCACAGGGCTGAGGATCCAAACCGCAGCCGTAACACGGTGCACACACCTTTCGCCTGTGTGAGTCTGGCGAAAGAGACATTTGTTTCCAGCAACTCTTACAATGAAATCAAAATATTTGAAAAAGTTTGTTAATGAGGGAGAAGGAATGGACTGAAAGAATTTTTCACTAGTTAATTTAAGCTTTCTGTGGGAAAATCCATACCATGATTAGTGAAAGCAGATTAGATTTCTATGTCCTGTACATACATTATACATGTATGGATGGGATCTTTTATTAAAAAATTTTTTTCCCAAAGCCCAAGGTGTAACTCTCAATTAGCTTTTGTCGAAACAACAGTTCAAAGGCCAGCCATATTCAATTTATGATGATAAAAAACAGAATAAGTTAGGATTTTGTTTTAAAAATGTACTGAAAATACAGCAAATAATTTATGTGTGATAAATAATGATACATTATTAATTTATTTCAGTTTCCACAGCGTTCTTCTTCTTTCTGTTGTTTCTCTACCTGCTTCTCTATGTGCTTGCAAATGAGTCCTGAACATACAAAGAAATGGCAGAGGTTCTGACTGGAGCAGAAGGTTATATTTACAGTACGCTCTCTAAACAGTACACAGCTGAAGCGCTGTAGTGTCTTCAAGGTCTTGAAAAAAGAGTGGTACTTCACATTAAAGGTTACCAAACACCAATTACAAATTAATGACCAGCAAACAGTCACCCTAATCATTGTCTAAACTGATACAGTATATTGGTTTGTCTACAACGCCAGTTATATCTCACTTGCAGGTTTACGCCACTCCTTCTCCCTCCCTCATCTCTACTTGCCTTCTCTCAGTAGGAGCACCATCACTGTTATATATTGAAGCCATGCTTCTTTATTGCTTCTCATCCCTCTGCTCCCATCCCCCCACCCTACACCTACCCTCAATTTCAACCAGCCCTATCATCTTTTCATTTGACGCTGTTTTCTATTGGTATTTATTACTGCACTTTCTT
This sequence comes from Micropterus dolomieu, assembly GCF_021292245.1. NCBI lineage: Eukaryota > Metazoa > Chordata > Actinopteri > Centrarchiformes > Centrarchidae > Micropterus > Micropterus dolomieu. The sequence continues at coordinate 30,423,025 of NC_060154.1, forward strand.
TGCCTCAGCCTAACACCTTTCCTCACATTCCCTCTGTTATTTCTTTTCTCTCCTTTTCTCTCAACCATTTGAAATGTAGGACATGTATTTCTCTAATATTACATTTAAGATGGCAATGTCATTACGGCAAACATACCAAAGCATTACTAAGGAGATTAGCACTCTCTCCAGATTCCGGCTGCACTCACAGTACATTGTGTCCAACCAGGTTTGAATTTGGCAAGCAATTTGCTGCATGACTTTGTCCAGCGGATCTTTCAAAAAAACTTATTCTCACCAACTACAAATTCAAGATAAGAGATATTTAGAGGATTATTATAAAATGTGCTTATGGTCTTCAGTAAAGCCAATGTTAGAAAAGGTTCTCAGTGAGCAGAAGCATTGTCCAAGAAGCAGCCATGACAAGAAGCTGATTAAATCCCAACGCATACAGAGAGATGACCCTTGCTCTGTCTACAGGCAAATAACAATGTGTACTTCCTGCCTGGCTCATTCCTCTGCATGCTGCGAATTTTAATATAAAGCCTTTTATTGTGAACGTAACATGTGCGCTTGTGTATAGAATTATACGAAGAATAACTAGTAGAATGAATGTAAATGTTAGTGTTACAGTATGATTACATTAGATTATAGGATTAGGATTAGGATTATATTAGATGACAAAGGTGAAAATGAAATTAATTTACATTTACTTATTTAATGTTTCATGCACAAAAATCCCTTTCTTAGGTATTAATTATTAAGAGATACCAATATTGTTATGGAATGCGTAAAATAAATGAAACGGACATTTGTAAAATAACGTCTGGCTACTGGATTTGAATTGACAGATATTAATGTTGATCTCCAGTGTGTTAGTTTACTTGTTCTTGTTGTTGGACTATAAATTATTGTGGTAAATTTCTAAGTCTTATTATTTAAAATGTTTTGGGTTTTGTTCAAAATTTGTGTCATAAGATCATACCAATATTTAGCAGCTATGCTAGCAGTTATGGTAGTGTCTCATGATATGTTGCCAAGCCTTTCTTTTTTTTCCCTTTTTCAATAATGTGTATCGTTTTTAAGTTTTTCTGACCAACGTAAATGTTTACCTTGAGTAATTTCTCTAGGAACCGCAGTTCCTAATCCCTCATTAATTTTACAGAGTGGCTATCCATTAAATACATTCAACTGTACCCAAGGACACAAAAGCACTGGAAGGAAAGGAAGGACTTAATGGGGTTTATGGTGTTGGAACCTTACTGTTGTTGGGAAAAAATAAGCCTGCATATAAAACCAAAAGCCTTAACAAAGTACCCTACATGTAAAACATAAAAAAGACACAGTGCCAAAATCCCTCTGGTCTGTTATATCACACATGAGTGTGAGAGATAAGTTGAATCTTCCAGGAGCCCCCTGTGGAGCAGCCTTGACGTCAGCAGACCCAGAAGTGGGCGGGCTTTCATTTTTGCCTTTCCACCACAACTTTGAACAAGTCTCTGTTGAATATCATTTTTTTTCCTAGGTGAAGGTCTAAACTCAGTTTAGAGACATTTTTTAAAGACAGTTTTTGTTTTTTTGCTGAACACATTTTTTGATCCCAAAAAGATCGTAGTACATCACATATTGATCTCATACATGCAGAAGAAAGTTATCTATTCCACTCATTCCACTACCACTGTGCACCCCTCTCTCTCTCTCTCTTCCCCACTGTTTTTTTATCCTAAGGATCAGCTGTGCAGTTAAACCCGCCTGTAACCCGGCTACATCAGTGTCAAAGCTGGAAAGGACTCCGCCAGATTATCTACACAGACTGATGCATAAAAAAAGAGCGATCTCAAGTAAAGGGCTTGTGTCTGGGCAGAGATAGGTTTGTCACTGTGTTATTGTAACCTAAGCTTCATTGTTGTGATTTTTGCTGTGCTATGTATTTCTGTGCTTAGTGTGTTTCATTGTTGTATCAGTAGCACAGTGCAGGGCCTTTACTGGTGTTGTTCCTGACACTGCATGTGGAGCAACACCTGCACTTCATTAAGACCAAAGTCCAGTACCACGGCTGCCGAATACAAGTTCACTGCCAGGTTCCTGAGTGATAAAGGCACAGTTACCACTGTTTCCTCTAGGATTTTTTTCAGCAGCGGGGGCAGGACAAACAGATCTGGAGAAAGTAATTTGGTTGGTTCTGTTGCTCCACAGTGATTTTACAGTGATGGCACAGCATGTTTTGGGCATCACCCCTAAGCCTCAACAGCAGGAAAACCTGAGAAGCCTCCTCCCTTCTGAGGTGCATTTTAGTTGCACATTCAAATCCAAGAAGAAACGTCTCGTCATCAGCTTAAAAGGACTAGTTTGCATCACTAAATAGCTTTACTAACCTCAGCTCCTCCAGTCACCTCCGTCCTTTCTTTTCCAAAACCACTTTTTCAGACTGAAAACTGAAAAATAATTGAACCAGTTTGTACCTGATGTTTTCAACATTGGACAAGTAGGCAGTAATAAAGTACAGCTTCCAGCTACTTTCAATAAATTGAGCTAATGTTAAGTTACATAGCAGCTCTGTAGCTGCTGTTGAAGCTTTCCTGCTCTGCTCAGTCTGAAGGGGAGGGGAGATGTTAGCTATCTTAGCGCTAACCGGCTTCACTTTTCCAGCAGGTGGGAAACAACAGACTTTTCTTGGTCTTGAGAAGCTAACACACTGTAACAGACACCAATTCAAATCCAAATACGCTGCTCTTATAACACCATCTGTCACGTATGTTCTGCATAGAACGAGAAGAGGAAGCGAGCTGAGCACAGTGTGCGAGTGAAAACATTTGTAGCGCGTAGTTTAATGACCGTGGGAAATTTTAGGAGTGGCTGTCTTGATTCAAGGCATATAGAGGAAACACTGGTTACTGTATCTAGCAGCAGCACTCAGAATATCCTGTGCCTTGCTTTCTGTGCCTTTTTCTTCCTCTTTCACTTACTACTAACCTACACACGCATGCACATGCCTTACGTGCATCCACACATATACCCACCTGGAACCCAAAGCAGAGCCTAACTGAAGTTGTGCTCCACGCCATTGGTCCTCCATTTAGGTTCCCATTGTTTATGCTTCTCGGACCTGCCATTGGCCATTTTGACCATCGCGAGGCACCCACATGATCACGTTCGCCATCTTCCTCGCTCTCCCCCCTCTATGGACCGCTGGCAGTCATGCCTCGAATGTTTTACGCTCATAGTAACTATATGAAGGTGTCACAATTGACCCTTAGAAAAATGTAGCCAAAATGACTCTTTTTGCATTAGAATTAATATTTTGCGCATCCATGAAAGTGTCGGACCTCAGTTAGAGCGAGTCCCATACTGCGCTGTGATTGGCCAGCTGTGATTGGGTTAGCGTTGTCTCTTCTCTCCTCTCATCTTCCCTCCTCGGCATCCACCCCACTCTTCGTCTCACAATGTGTACCAGGGGCTTGTCTGCTTTGGCATTCATGCTGATGAGCAGAAGAGTCCTTTCACGGTGACCCCAGCCTCATCACATCACACACTCCATTGCCACAGACTGATACAAACACTCACAGTTGTCACAGAGCCAATTTAGACCAATCAGCCATGCAGCCTACAGCAGCACGTAGACAAAGCCAGTTGTCTCCTTGATCTGAGCCACACTGATATAGGAATAGGACAATAGGACAAATCTGTCTGTGTTCATGTATGTAAGCTATAAGTAATAAGCATACTAAGTAATACACATGCATCTTTGTGTAGTGTATGTATTGAACATGTGTATGCATCTCAGTGTACAGTTCTGTATGTGTCGAGTTTTTGCATGTACAGCATGTGTTCATGTGTATACCTCCCAGCCTGTGTTTGTGTGTATGTGTAGGTGTTTGTATCTCTCGGTGTGTTTGTGTGTGCAGTTTGAGTGAAATGTCACTAGCTGTGGAGCAACACAGCTATCCACTAATTGGCTGAAGTTTGCGGGAGCTTTCCGGCGAGTTGACAAATAAAGCACTGCATTTTGGCCTCTCCTTTCCTCTCCACCCCTCTGCTCTCCGCGGGTGTTTTAACGAAAATAGAGGAATACAGAAAAGTTAGAGCGCGTGCTACGTTGACTGCTTGGAAAACAAAGAGGGAAATATTCAGAAGGGAAGTCAAAGATCTTCAAGTTGAAACGCTTTGCCAGCTTGATGGATAATAAGACTGAGATTCCAATGCTTAGCACAGGACTGACCTCTTTCTTAGATCATAAACTAAACATAAAAAATTTAAACAAAGGGCATTTAATTTAACTCACGTAACTAACAAAGCCTCTCTTGTTCACCAACATAACTTCTTTCAGCTAGATTAAATTCATAGTTTGATTAAAGTGGTGGTATTCTGCTTTTTGGCTTTGTCCCTCTCCTTTATTGAGTTATCTATCTTTTTTGTGCATGTAACAGGTTTGCAAAGTGAAAAAGCCCAAAGTCCAGCCCAAAGGGAGTTCCCATCTCCCACAGAAAGCTCTGCTCTGAACTGCCTGAAAACAGCTGGTTTGTAGTCCAGCAGCTTCCCTTTCATCCCTGTGACGTCACAGGGATGAAAGGAAAGCTAAATACACCTCATACAACGCTCCCCAAGCGGCTACTCCGACACGCCCTCAAAAACAGTGAGCTGCAGCACAGCTCTCCTCTCCCTTCCAAACACTATCTACCCTCCAGGCAGTCAGTGGACATAAAGTTGTTCCTGTGATGTAGAGAGAGAGCTCAGTTAAAACTTTATGGATGAAAGATACTTTTGTTACAGATTAATAACTCACCACTCTGAAACTCTTGCTTCTCACTGACCCATCCTTCCCTGCTTCTGATTGGCTAGTCGTCCTTAACTAGGAACTGCGCATGTGCAACTCCCAACAAAGATGATTTAGAGACAAGATGTATCACTCCATAGCTAAAACGAAGCCTTCAACACAGGGTGCAAAGAGGAGCTGCAGCAATGTGCAGTTTGACAAAAAATACGGTGTTTTTTGAAAATGAAACCATGGAAAGCTGTTCTGGTACAACCCCTAAATAAGATTATGAACCTGAAAATGAGCATAAGAATAATGACCTCTTTAAATGTACTTAATGACGGGGTCCTACTGCTAATGTTTCCCTTGACTTTTGGCTAACAATGGATCAAATTACATTAGTGTTTTAGTCTTCAAAGCAGATCATTTAGCAGCTAAATATTACCTTCAGGAATTAGTGGAGACCAAATCGCAGCTAAAACAGAGTGAATGTGGGACTTAACATTCGTCTCTAGCCCACTCTCCAGCATATGGTACAGGTACTTAGTAGGATCGGATATAGCCAGTACCCACAGTGGTGGTCTTGCACCCTGCTGCCACCAATTCAAAATACTGAACATCAACAACTCTGGGTGGCAGACGCAGTGGTAGCAGCCCACTGTGTGAAAAGCAGCATAGGTTTATCTCTCTCTGCCACTCCACTGCCTTGCTCTGTCACTCTGTTTCACTCTGTTCATCTCTCTTCTTCACTGTTCTTTTTCTGTTCCCCTCTCTTTGCTTCTCTCCATCACTGCCTCAGACATACATACATGCACACAACAATGAAAATAAGAGAAAGTGGGAGGGCAGGAAATGTTTTTTTTTTCTTTTTCAGACAGACAGGAGACAAAGTACATTTACTCTCTCTTGTCTGTTATGCAGCGATGCCATGTAAATAGTTGGCCCTTCAGTGAACCGGTGAGAGTGGCTTGTGGATCAGCACTCAAACACACACATGCACACACACATAGACACTTAGAGAGCTCTCACTCCATTCTACTCTGGTGTTCCACTTTCTCACAGTGTTTCTGACTTTTAGCAGTAAAGAAAATGAGTCAGAAATAGCTGGCCTACTTTCAGTTCAAACCCTCTAATGACATGAAAAAAACTCATTGCCGGGGTTTCCTGTGCCTGTGCTGTCTGTGACAGACGCGTCATATATTAAAGTGTAAAACGCTCGGTCAAACGTGTCAAAGCAGTGCAAGAGACACGTGACTTTTACAAGTTTAAGTGGAAAACTGCAGATACTCGGCTGTGAAATTGCAACGGGCAACCGAAGCACAATGACAGGACTAGTGTTTTCTCTTGGTCATGTTTAGGTAACTAAAACTGCTAAGGTTTAGCAAGTTTATTTCATACATGCTTCACACAGTAAAGTTACTTTCAGAACATAGTAACTATGGTATGTTGTAACTAAACACTGCTTTTCTGAGTTAAGGTTGATAAAAGGGTTCACATGGTTAAAGACAGTCAGACAAGCAGTTATAATTTAAACTCTATTATATGACACACTGGAAGCTAGTGCAGAGACCTGAGCATTGGTGTGATGTGTTCAGTTTTCTTTGTCTTTGTTAGGACTCTGGTAAGAACATTATGAAAGTGCTTAGAGCTTCTTGTGGAAACCTGAGAAGAGGCTGTAAAGAATCTGTAATTGATTTGACTTGACAGTCAAAGGGTATAGTCCATGGCCATGATTGCAAGATTTGGCTTGTTTTTTGGTTTTCAAAATTAAGGTCAAGATGACTCAAGGCCTTTTCTTACATTGCCCCAGAGACATTTTCCCCCTTGCTTAAGGAAAAGATCATTAGAAAAAGAAACCAACGTTGACTGTTGGTAGGAAATGCACGGATGGATTACTGAACTGAGCCTCTGTTTGAAGTGATTTTTAACAGTCCTTGTTGGAGAGTCAATCGAATAACTACAAAGAGATGCAAAATTACTACAAACTATGCTGCATCGTTAGTAGTTTGTCCTTGAGTCTGGGTGTCTTTCTCCAATGTAGGGGTGTGGGGCCTTTTAGCATAACAGAGGTCACGTTAAGTCTTTGTACTGTCTTTTCAGATTCGGAGCATAACCTTCACATCATTTAAGACATGGATTTGGATCTGCAAGTGAAGAAAGTCAAACAAAAGTATTTACTGTCATCTTCAAAACATAAAGATGTTCTCCAAACATCTGTCCAGACAGCCTGACTCACACACAAATAGAAGTTTGTGCTTTCTTCTGTCCAAACTGACTGAGCAAAAACACTGCACTGTATTCTTGGTTTTAAATCTCACCATTTCTCAAACACAGAGCAACATACATTTCTAATATACTTATAGCATGATCCTCCTATAATTGTTTCTTTTGTTAAATCTTTCTATCTGACGCTGATTGCATTTGATTGGATCAGAAATTGTTTTAATTTTGCAGAGTAACGTGCATCACCCCCCTATCTGTCAGTGTGTATTCATTATGATGTTTTAATTGAGCAAATGAACAACTTACCTTCAGCGGTAATGAGCTCGCAGGACAGCACTGCTTTATGAAACAGTTGATGGCTCTGTCTTTTTGTGGGAAAATGTTCTTCCTATTGTACTAAATTGTGTTACACACGCTCAGATGCTCTTCACTCACGTTGAAGAGTTAGAGTCTTTTCACTGGAATGTCTCTCTGGAGTGTTTCAGTGTATTCACTGGCTCTAAGTGTTGTGTCTCGTTCCATCATGTAAGAACGTTTATCTCAAGTGGAAGTGCTGCATGGTTTGCTATGCAGCACTTCCTGACACGACTCTCTCAGACTGTTTTTCATCTTTGGAAAATCACAAGGAGGTGGTCAAGTAGCCTAATGCTGGACTTTAGGAACAAGAGTATCCATCCATCCATCCATCCCTCCATCCATCCATCCATCGTCAACCGCTTATCCTGCGTACAGGGTCGCAGGGGGGCTGGAGCCAATCCCAGCTGACATCGGGCGCAAGGCGGGGTACACCCTGGACAGGTCGCCAGTCCATCGCAGGGCCACACATAGACAAACAACCACTCACGCTCAAACTCACACCTACGGACAATTTAGGGTCACCAATCAGGAACAAGAGTATGTGTCTACGTAATAAAACACCAGTTATATCCTGAATATAACTTTTAATTCTATGGATCAAGGTTTGGGGACATTGCGTCTTCTTCATTCTTCAAATGTTAACACTGAATGTATTAATAAAATGTTCACTGACAACAAAATTCTTTTGTTTTCCTACAATATCTGTCTGTAGCAACTTATTATTAATCTTTCTTGTTATATGTAGGCACTCAAAGCACATGGTCAAAGTTAGTAGCCTATGTTCTTGTCCACAATAACTTGAAGCACGAGGCAGAACACGGTTAAGGTATTGACATTTAACCACAACCACAAACTTTTCTTGCTTCTGTTGACTGAATCTAACCACACATTGGACTCAGGATGCAACCCCTTTAACTCCCACCACCCACCCAGGCAGCTTTCCCACAACCTTTTTTGGTACAAAAATATGTGGCCCTCATGTTGGCACTAAAGTTGAAGTCAGTAGGCTTCATCCTCAGGGGGTCCTGAAGGTCTTTACAATATTTTTTATTAGATAAGTAAACACTTGGACCTGTTAGTGGTGCTAGATGAAAAGCCAGGGGGTCACCACCATCACCAAAGTCATTATGATCCACCTAGAAACCATGAGGAAATTGAAATCAATTTATATATATACAGTATATATATGTCTCATTTATACAGGTTATTTCCTTTAATTATAAAGTACAATAAAATTAGAAATAAATATGCTGCCACTGCCAATTGGCAAAATATCTGCAGTAAGCCCTTTTATTATGTCAGATTTGAGCTCTGCTAAGCCCCATGAGCTTGAAACACTTTCAGTTTCATACAATGAGATCCATCAGAGGTAAGAAGCTGAGCCCAAGAACGTGACACCTTTCAGCGGCAACTTGAGACAGAGAGGAAGTCTCTCACTGAAAGGGTGTCAGAGTACCAGGAGCAGATCCGGAGTCTGGAGGCTGAACAGGATTCCCTCTTTCAAAAAATGTCAAAAAATCTCAACCACCCTCGAGGGAGAGGTCAGTCAGGCCCTCCATACAGAAACAGTGCAACTCATGGAGGAGCTGAAGGAGGGAGTAGGAGGCCACATGTAACCAACACCTGAGTGGACTTCTCCAGCCTCAAAGGCTGCAATAAGCCACTCTAAATATCCCCTGAACCACTGGCTCAAAACAAACATATCATATATACAAAGGAAAATAAAATGTCTGCCTGTTTAGTTGTATTTTATGCTAGCTGAGCTGTAAAGCGGCAGTCTAAGGGTTATGGTACATTACTAATATTTACATAATTGGAATAAGTCACTGAAACAGGTTTGAAGATTTAAAAAATAATTTAGATAATAACATAGCTGATAATAGTTGTAAATAACACACAATTGTAGGACGTTTAATGTCATCAGATTGTAACAAATGATAATTTAAAGCATGTAGAGTAAAGACAAATAATTGAATTACATTTTCAGACAAATGAGGTCAGGTTACTAAGAGGTATTTAAAGAGACAAAAAGGAAAGTGGTTTCTGGGAGACAGGGATGAAATATGTAATTTCTATTTGACCTACTGTGGATGTTAGAAAATGCAGGAATAACGATGTGGTGAGTGGCAATATTTCACCAAGTTGTGTCTAAATCTGAAATGCTATGCATGACAAAGGAACAAACTAAAGTCCTTGAATTCACCTGGGAAATAGTGCAGGACTGAAGAGGAGTTGAGGAGTTTTCCTTTAAAGTTGTGCCACTGGCAATATCATTGTGCCCTTGAGCCAGGCACACTCAGTGCAAGCCCACCTTGCTCCAGCTCGAAGTCCTCTGTGAGGGCATTGGAATGAACCGACACGTCTTGGCTCAAGTAATCAGCCAATTTAGGGATTAAATGAGCACACCGAAATGCAAGTGAAACGTTGTTTCAGCACAGCGTGAATGGACAAATACAATCAGCCACATATTAAAATGCACCATGCACACATATACTGCATACTATACTACACTATATACATCATTTAATGTAATTGGGAGTGTTTGGGAGCCTCCTTCCCACTCTGTGTCTAATACCTTGTCTACGGCCCTGAAGTGTCCATCATCCTAAATAAGCTAAATGTGTTAGGTGTAGGTAGATGTGTGTGTATCCTGAAGGCTAACACTTCAAACTGAAAAAAACAGTCTGTATGTTGTTACAGCAGCTCGCCAAGTCTCATTTAGACAAACTTGCTCTCCAAACAGAGGATGAATAATTCTCTTTGAGCCTCCTCCCCTCTTCTCCTCCATCTCCCTTTCTCTGCTCCTGCTCCTCCTTCCCTTCCTCTCTCCTCCACCTTCTCCTCCTCCTCTTCCTCCCTCCCCACCGGAGCTCTGGAGTTTTTTTTTTTGTTTTTTTTTTAAAGAGTAAGACATTTTTTTTTTGTAGGAGAGAAGCGGCAGCCTTGAGATGCTCTTCCTCCTGGCTGAGATGGATTTATGATGCGCTGTCAACTTGTGGAGGGGGAGCGAGAAGGAGAGAGAATAAGAAAGCATAGTAAACATGTTTTCCTCCTTCCCACCATAATTTGAGGGGAGGAGGGTAGAAAAAAGGGAACACAGCTGGATGCTTTTTCATAATCCTTCTCATTGAAAATCAAAACAAGAAAACATCCCCATGCAAAGAGGAGGTGCAGCCTGGTTGAAGACATTCTCTGCACTCATTTTGGAAAGTTAAAAATAAAACTATGAAGGGTTTAAGAGGGGCACAGTGTAGAACAAAAGTCTAACTAAACATTATTTGTATAGCAGGAATATAATATGTTCATTGCATCTGCTCTACAATGTTGTTAATCATTTCACAACCGACCCCCTATATCTTGCAACTCCAGGTTGAGAATGACTTTTTTAATAAATCCTAATGATGCTGTAGAGACATCATCATGTATCTATAGTGACTGAAAAAATGACATGTGAGAGGTTGCTGTGCCATGGTTATTCTCTTCATCAACCATCTGCAAAAAAAATGCTTTCATTCATTAGGTTGGTCATCGAAGGCCTTTTGTAGAGCAAAAGCAAATCATTTGTGTGAATAAATCGGACGTCAATTAAAAAATTCAAGCCAATCTATCTCTATGGGCCTATCAACGCCGTGTCTGCAAACTTGTCACAGTGCAGGTTTTTATTTTTGCAGTTGTTTCTATTTCTGACAATTTCGGATGCCGACTACTAAAATATTAACTTGAACTCATGCAAATACACCTCCTCTTGAGTCATAATTCTGTTCACATGTCACACAACAAGATGGATATTGATTGATAGATCGATTTGGTCTCACAACATAGTGCCCTGTTTGACTAACAAAATAAAGATTACAAAGAAAAGACGCCAAACCCACGGGGATACCTACAAAGAAATCCAGAAAGGGTGGACAGGCAGCCAAAAGAGCTGTGGAAGGCATATTAGCTCACTGGCTTGAGAAATTTGCCGAACCTTGTATGCATTATAAGCTGACCATTATAAAGTGTAAGCCTCGTATCAAATGCCATGTATCACATATAATAAACACATACGTATGATTGACACATGTAGACCACCCATAGGATATGTGATTGTCTACGTTGTATCTTTTCTACAAAGTACTGGACACTTAAAAAAAATGAGAGTTGAGCGTGGGTTTATTATAGTTAAAATGTTTTTTTTCTTACTTTTTTACTATTCCACCGCAACCACCAAGATTGTGTGACGGCACAAAGCTTTAATTTTCTGTGGAATGCACGAAACATAAAGATATGTATTAGACTAAAATCATCAACGAATATTCCACATATTCACTTTGTTTCTTCATTCAGTCCCCGGTGTGAAAAGGCCTTTAGTCAGAAAATCTGAAAAACAGTTTTCTGTATGAAAGTAAAGAAGGTGTCAGTAGGGTGAAGTAATTCCACTCTTTTCAAAAACAGTTTCACCTATCTCTTTCTCTTGAAGCAAGCAACCAGAGACATGTCACTCTACAAAGTGCTCAAGCAACATCCAGAGGCAAGCTGATTTACATTGGAACCAAGTGGAATTATCTCAGTTCAATGCCTGATTTCTTTTCCTCACTTATCACAAAAAGCTGGATTTGAAGCCACTAAATGCTTGACTAAATTACTTATTAAAGCAACACTTTCCCCAGACCTCTTCTTCCTTCTCTAATGCAGACATAAACTCACAAATCCCTCCGACCGGGCTGTAAAAAAAAGTAAAATGAGGAGAAAAACACCACTCCAGCATCCCATGATTTGCCCAGAATGCTGGTTCCCATAGCAACAGGGGCGATGATAAATTAGCCCGTTGGCGCTAAGGATTCCACTCACACACCCGTCCTGTCTGACTCACACTTTCTTTTCTGCCTCTCCGTCTCCATTTTCCCCCTCTCTCCATTCAGTGGCCTTCCTCATATGACTGTTTATCCAAAAACAATACTGGTATGGATTGGAAGTAAACAAATGGTACTCTTTAAAATGAAGGAAAGTAAGTAAGTAAATAAAGTTTATTTGTATAGCACCTTTCGCAGATAAAATTGCCAAGTGCTTCACAATAAAAAACACATTCTAAATTTATCTTATGTTTGGTTTTTCAACAGGAAGCACATATCAGCACATTCACAGAGTGGTAAACAGTTGTGGCATGTGGTTACGAATCATTCAAGCAACACTCTTTTGTTGGGAGACTTCCCATGATGCACTGAGCTCCTCTCTCTTTCCATCTGTATGCATTCTTATCCCATTAACGCATGTTACTAACTTGACTTCTTCCCTTTCTTCTCTTTAGTCTTGTGCTTTCTCGTCCCTCTCCTCTCTCCTCCTATCACTTTCTGCAGGTGCTTCTGGCTCCGGAGCTGTGGGGTCTGGAACTGTGGTTGTGGGCTGCCCCCATGTTCCTGCTCGACACTCGCTGCTACAATTATTATTATAGCCCTATTATAATTATCATTACTATTGCTGTCACTATTAGTACTATTCGTTTTCATTGATATATGTACCACTACCTCCATTACCTTTGTTTACTGCTCTATGTTCCTTGCGTCTCTCTTTCTCTCCCCCACCCTCCTTCTACTCCTCCTTCTGCCCCCCCGCCCCAACCAGTCAAGACAGTTTTTCCTTGCCACTGTCACCAAGTGCTTGCTCATTGTGGGAACTGTTTGGTCTCCGTAAATAATATCACAGAGTACGGTCTAGACCTGCTCTCAGCGACGCCCCCAGAAACTTTGAGCCCCATGACAAAAACTTAAACTGGGCCCCCTCTGCGCAGCTGTTATTACCACATCTCTAGGACCTAACTGTCTCATCAAAAGCTTTACATCACTCTAATTAAAGGCTTGCAACTTTCTTGTTTCTTGTAGTTCAATACTAGCACAATATTTAATGTTGGTGATTTGTACATGAGAGTCTGCATACAATATGCAGTTCAATATTTGATACAAGATTAAAAGCCACCATAAAAAATGTCCTTAAGGCAATCTTTTACAGTCTCAATGTATTTTTATAGTAACATTAACTATCTATAGATGTGATTTAACAGCCATAATTAAATCTAAATGAACTTATCAAACTGGATTACTTTAATATTGTTGAGGTAAGCTACTCACTGTTTCCAACAGTCCAGTGTCGAGTACAGACAGGAGGTAGTATTTATTTTATTTCATAGTGATCATTATGTGAGAAAATAGTTTGTGTTCGAATTTCTGTCATTAATAAACATTCGTTTTTTGTTTTTTTTTATGTTATTGTAAATAGAGAGCCAGAGAAATCCCCACAGAGTCACTGGAATGATGCTAACTGGCATGTCATTCACACAGTGCTGCCCCCCTTCTTCACTGGGACAGGGAGGCTACAGTTATGGGGAGACTGGGCTGCTGCTGACTCATCTGTTGTTAGTCTGCTAAAAGGGGCAGGGACAAAGATTTAACATGAATATCTTACTAAACGTTTCCCTGCTCTGATTAAATGTTGATGAAATGTAGGCTAACACTAGTCTGTAGCTAGCTAGCTTATTTCACTCTGGGCATGAAGCCAACAGGTTAATATAATTCACAGACTAAAGGCCGCCCCCCTGTCTTGGGGAAAAACTGTGTTACATATTGACATCCTTTCTTTTGTCTTTCCTCTCTCTTTCCTCTCTTTTTTGGTTTACTTGGCAGCCTCGTGTTCACTGTATTTCTGGTGCATCTACTGACTGCAGCTAAACACCATCACTGATGAGTGCGCTAAGACAGGACCAAACCATTTCATGCAGATACAGGGGGGTGGTCGGTCTATATGGAGGTTTACTTTTTCGTCAATTGGGATATTTAACTTCTATTGCCAAAACAAAGAGATCATTAATTGTATTATTATATTTAAAATACTCAATAATGATGGTTTATATAAATATAATTTTTGTCAGTCAGGGGCCCTTGGAATTGTCCTAACTTCCCCCCCCTTTACGGCACCCCTGCCTGCTCTGTATGAAAAGTGCAATGAGATAACTTCTGTTATGAGCTGGCGCTATATAAATAAAATTGAATTGAACTGAATTAAATTGAATTAAATTGGGAGGAACTATGGGTCAATTCAGATTAGCTGATTAGGTCTGTTTTTAATAAAGCATAATTTTGGAGTGCAGATGCATCCACAGGAGCTGCTTCCCAAACTTGTAAACTCTAATTTACTTGTAAAACTTGTAGAGCTAAATTAATTAAAGCTTTTGTGTCCACAGGAATTTCCCAGTAGGCCTATTAGTCAACCAGAGGAACAATTAGGCTATTGTGGTGACTGTGGCTTTCGGACTCTCGCAGATTCTAACATAATTCTGCACACACAAATGCCATGACCCCTTTTGGCACCCACCCACCTCAAGTTCAAGACCTATCCTTGAAATAGTGTGTGTTAATTAGGTTAAAAAAAAAACGGTTGGCTTTGAGACACTATTCATTGTTGCATCATACTGAGGGCTGAAAGCTGTCCAAGAAAGAGCAAAGGGATGAGAAACAGCAGTATACTCAAACGGTCGCAGTAGATGAACAAGGAAAAATAAACAATAACTAAACAATAAACATAAACAATGCCAAAACTCTACACCACTGAATTCTCCTTATATTGTTGATATACTATATGAAGGGAGAAATTGTTTTTTCCCACAGTGAAACATGTTATTGTCTGTTAAAAATAAAACTGATTATAAAAGTAGTAGGTATTGTATATTGTTAGAAAGTCATACCCAGAAAACAAAACATAACCAAGCAGGGACATTGTGAAAAAGATTGTGATGTTTTGTACCTTCTTTAAAACAGAAGTCTGTCTTAGTTTTGAAGATGTGTGTTTTTCATGGTTTGAGATAGCATGATAGTGATCAAAAGCAAACCATAGGCCACATCCGTATTGTCAGCAGCTGTTATTAATAATATAGTAATAGTCCCTATGTTGTCCGGTCCCTAATTGGCCAGTCAGTAAATTTGAAAATGCTAGTATCCAAAACTCCTTGAGAGAATTGTGATGTGTAAAAGTATTAGACAAAGTGGCAGTGTGTCAGCTCTCTGCTGAGTTTTGCTAAAATTATGCAGATAATCAAGCAAGGCATCATCAATTCTGTCTTTAGTCCAGAGTCTGTGGTTTTAGAAAAGTAATGAGTAATGGGGTCGCTGTGAGTCGAGGAGGTTGAGGGGGTTGTCCACTAATCACTAACCACTGTGGCTCAGGAGGTAGAGCGGGTTACCCGTTAATCGGAAGGTAGCCTCCAGGCTGCATGTCTAAGTGTCCTTGGGCAAGATACTGAACCCCAAATTGCTGGTGGCTGTTCCACCAATGAATGAATGTGTGTGAACGCAACGGTGAATGCAGATGTAGTGTAAAAGCGCTTTGAGTGGTCGAAAAGACAAGAAAGACGCTATACAAATTCTTTTTTTTAATTAATCAGAAGGTCAGTGGTTCAGTCCCCAGCTCCTCCAGTCTGCATGATGAAGTGTCCTTGAGCAAGATACTGAACCCCAAAGAGTGTGCGTATGCTTCCATCCAATCAGATCAGCAGTTGACGATGGACAGATTCCTTAGATTTGGAAATGGGTTCAGGCAAGAGTTCCCTTTCTTTTCCTTCAGAATATATGGAATATCCCAAAGAAACATAAATGTTAAACAAGCTGAAACAAATTCAATGCAGTTTTTTATAGATGTATTTGTTTATTTTATTGCTCGACCTGCAGAGATTTATCTGTGTGTCACTTCACAAAATTGTAGAGTTAATATTATTTTAACAGCTTTATATATTCAGATTTCATGTTTGTTCATTGAGAAAGATCTTACTGATACCACATGGTACAGAATGAATACACATGCACTGACAGGACAGCCCCAAGACAATGCACTATTCCACCCAGTCATAATTTCCTTCAAACATATCACAATATTCTACAACACTATTCTGTGCATTAATCTTTTGTTTTTGTGTTCATGGTGCACCCTATTGGTTGATTTACAAAGAATGCAGTAGCTACATGTGTGAATCTGTAAATAAAGTAACGCAGTGTTATGAAGAACCTAAAATAATGAAAAATTCAATTTAGAATACACTGATGTTGCTGGAGACTAATTTATAGCATGAAGATAGGTGGATATATAAACTAAGCAATTATATTCCTGCATGAACGAAATACATACATACTTTACTTTAAATTAGACATTTCAGACAAACAAATAAAATTTAGGAAAGGTCCAGCATGCCTTGCCTGGCACACAGTGCACAGGATGATGTTCTGCCTGCAGCCGTTCTCCTGGCATCAGCTACCAACAGTGTGTTACACTTCACCATCACATTGAGGTCATTGTTTGACTGCTGTGCTCAGGATGCTTACAGCGTGTTGGAGCATCACCTCAATTAGCATATAAAGTATGAGGGAGATCTCTCTGTGTTTTCTCACTCATCTGCCTCTCCCCTAATGTTTCTCCCACTGTCTCTCTCTCTGGGTCCGACCCTCCATCTTTTATACGGTCTTAGCTTCTGCTATTCTCCATATGCAGGCAGGCGGGTTTGTCTGTGTGAGGCGCAGAGACTGCAAGTGGAGATAACAGAGCGAAGCTAGAATGGAACGGAAACACTGTTGAAGATGAGACTGCGCTCACAAGTTACTGAAAATTAAAGCAATAATGCAATGCCTGCATTTTGAAATGACACTACAACAACTAAAGGACACAGATTCACATAACTTCCAAAACCAGATTTACAAACTTAAATGTTGACAATAAATGGAATAAATTACACCTTACAAACATCAAAATTAAAGATCTAGTTTATCTGTTTATCATCTGTAGATTTCAGGGATTTGTCCAGCAATCTCATAAATGATTGACACAAGAGGTGACACATTGTACTATGTAAAGCGGAAAAAAACTGGGGAAATGGGGAACTTGAGCAAAAAGGGACTTGTTTTCCACTTCACCAAATCAAACTGCTCTCACAATCTGTTTCCTTCCTGAAAATATGAGTTCTGCCAACTAGAGGAGCGCAGTCCGATCCAAACTGAGCAACTCCACCTGCCAATTAACACCATAGGACACGGTCGTAAGAGTCAGAACAAACGAGGAACTGGACCTTGACATTGTTCTGTAAACTACAGAATGAAATACTTAAATACAAAAAGAAATTACTTAATTTTATCTAACTGTATATGTATGACCTGTTTTTAAAAAAGTACATCTTCGAAAAGTAATATATCTGCTTGGGGCTGAGTGCCACAGGGTACCAAAAGCTTTACTGCCTTGCTTCATGGTACTTCTGAGGGAGTGTAGCGCGTTTGAATCTGATCCAGCCATTCAAATCAATGAGCTGCCAGTCACAAGCCTGCTTCTCTCAGTCATTACACTCCCTCCTCCCCTGTTATGCTATTGTTACAGCAGAGTGGAAATGGCAGAATAAAATGAAGTGGGTTCATATTTGGGGCATAATCGAATGATGTTGCTTTTTTCGTTTTATTGAAAACAGTGGCAGGTGCCGACATCTGCCAAGGTTATCAATTTCATAATAGTTATTAGTCCCCAAACTCCTCTACTGGGCCTTTCAATCAACGAAGCATCCATTACACCGATGTCTGGCCTGTCAACACGCACAAACGCACACATACACAACACTGATTTCCGCTTCCAGCAACTCTTGTCTGCTGCCATATTAAGTGGCGCACCATAAAACCCAAATCTGTCCATTCATTCTCTGCTCCTTCTGCGCGATAACAACAATAAAGATGGCGATTTTAAATGCACAATTACATAGAAGAGCTTTTGGGCAGACAGACGACAGTTACCACACATGTTTGGCGCCACTCGCTCAAGCGTTTGCATTTTCAATTTATTGGATCAATCTGAGAGTGTCTTGACTACAAGGGTGTGTGTGTGTTGTATATATATCATATATCATACATCATATATATATATATGGGTTATTCTATATGTTTTTGAATGGATTATTCAAGAAAAGAAAATAGCTGGTAATTTGTATTCTTTCTCCATCTCTATTTTATGAGCGAATCCACAGAAAATAATCAGAACATCCCACTGGCTGTTTTGTAAATTTCAGCTCAAGTACTAAAGGTGACTTTTGCAGTCAGGGCCCTTCCGCTTTGTAACTTCCTGCCAGAGTATCTGACGCTGCAGAACCATCATCATCTTTTTTAATCCCTTCTGAAAACATAGCAACTGTTTTACGTCTAACCTGTTTTGTTACTATTATTATTCCATTTTTAATATTTTATTACTTTTTTAATTGTCTGATTTCATCCGCCTCATTGCAGTCCTGAAATGTTTAAATCCTGGTTCAACCCTGTGAGGCACTTCTTTATGCAGCACTTTGTTTCGCAAAGCACTGTACAACTACTGATTGCATGATTTTTTTTTCCTTCTTCCTCCATGCTGCTGCATCTTAAGAACTGCTTATCCATCCATCTATCCCTCCATTCATCCATGTATATACCATGGCAGTCATCCAGAATGCCCAGCAGGAGCTCAGTGATGCAGAAAACTAAATTATTGTCGACCAGTTTTTCTCAAACATTAGAGTGTTCAGGGGTAAAAGTCACCCTGAGGGCCGATGAGGAGCTGTGCGTGTCAGCACAAGAGATGCTCTTACTGCAAACATGCGGAGCTCAACTTGCCCACCTCCCATCGCATTACTCCTTACCCTCACACACACAAACACATACATTACTGGACACTAGCGTTTAATAGGTTAATTCGTTTACCTTCTCAGCATAAGCATTACTCACTTACACTGATCCACATGCTGCTCAGTACAGACTCAATGCTTCTCCTTAATGGAATTGTTGTCTGGTAGACCAGGCTATACTCTCACCAGTGTGACAAAGTCTATGCACCTTAAATTTGTGACTAAAAGATTAAAATATGAATATGAAAACACAATGTAGCAATAAAATGTTTTAAAGTGTAAGAAAATAGAAATAGAGGGCCAAAAATGCGGCTTCTATTTCAAATATATTTGTTTTATGTCCAGTGAAACAAGCAACACTTTATTATCATTACATCATGTTTTATATTTATTTGCCACATATCCATGGCTTTAGTTGCTACTCATTCAAAATGTTTTTATGGACCACCTCAAGTCAAGTTGTGTAAATAAATTAACTTTAAACCAGAGAAACCATAAGGTAATTTGTGCTTCCGATGAACTAGTAACATGTTTAGAAAAGCCATGGCATATACATCATGATCTTCTCTTTCTTAACATAAACATGCTCATCCTATTTTATGACAATCTAAATCGTGACTTATCAAAATGTGCACATTTTGGCCCAGGGGTGGCACTAGTGAGCAATGCATGACTCATTCACCGAAATGACGCGCTAACCTTCTGAAGCATGGATGTGCTCGGTGAAGGTTAAGATTTTACATGCACAAGAGGAAATTTTGGCCTGTTGGTGATGCTTGTGGAAAGGTCAATGGGTCACACCAGAACAATCGTAGTTATAACATAAATATATTTTACTTAAATTTTATTTACTACTTATATATATATACATACCAAATGGCAATCTGGCCACAAACATTTTCCAGGATCAAACACACAGATGGACCAACCCGGTCTCACTCCCAAGTCGTCACATATGGACGCTTGGTCAAGAGCCATAATCGTCAGTTTGTGACGCACTAGGGATCCCTTTGACGTCATAGTTCGACGTATTGAGGGAAGACCTGTTGTGTCAGTTTTTGATGGTAAAGGCAAGTATGATATTTAAGAGAAAAGACGAAGTAAGGAGGTGATTGGGGTGGATAGAGGGCCAGAACCCGGACCTTGAAGCAGGAGAACAGGGTTTGTGTCCCGTGTGAAACAAAACATTAAATGTTTTTATTTAGGCGAGTGAGGTAAATTGACATTAACGTTAGTTAACTTAAGTCTTAATTGACATACATAGCTATTTTAACCCAAACCATGATCTTTTCCTAACCTTAACCAAGTAGTTTTGTTGCCGAAACCCAACCAAGTACTTTCTGTGCCTAAACCTAACGAAACTGCAACGTTTCACGACTTTAATTATGCACGTTTCAACATGGCAATGTATCTAAACGTTACGTTTTATCTTGAAAGTGTAACCGGATATTGCATATTTATTGTTGCTAAGCGTTGCTAACTTGACTGTGGATCCCTAAACGTCAATAATTGATGCAAAAGGGCTACCTAAGTCTTTAAAAAGCGACGACAAAGGGCCTTGACCATGCGTCAGACATTTGACGAGTAGGGAGTGAGACTGTGTTGGATGGACAGACTGGCTTTTTCAGATAAACATCACTTTTCACAAGCTTTTTTTTTATAAAATCCCTTTGCCATTGGTCGATCTCTTACATCAGAACCATTAAAGGCATAATTGAAAAGTGAAACATCTGTCTGTATATGTGTACCTAAACAAATGGGTAAACTTTAGAGGGTGTTTGTGCTGGTTTACCTTTTACCTCATCTGAGAGGAAACACCTTGAAATTGCTTCTTTGACACAGAAACTCCTAACAGAAAATCTAATGACCTCTGAAGCTCGACAATTAGCTTCTGCATTGTAGATCGTGTTCATTTTGTCTTTTCCTGGCAACTTAAACCTTCCTCGGCAGGTATCGTGCCCGGGGGAGCATTTAGTTTGTGATCAACATGGTTCTGTTGTGTTTCCTGCTGATCTCATGGCTGTGGGCGATGCTTAAGGAAGTGTTTATTCACTGTTAGCTCTTCCTGGTTCGGTTGGCACCAGGGCCATCCTGAGGTGACCCCCATTACCAGCACCAGATTCAGAAAACAGTTCATTTAAGCATTATAAATTACTGAAACAACTAACAAGATTTCATTGGTTTACTATAATCATATTTAATCATTAGTACCAGAACTTTCATTATTATCATCAGCGCAGAGATTACATTTTGGGGAAATAGTAATAATGATTAATTATAAAACAATACGCAGTGTATTTTGAGGAATGATTACGAAGCAAGCAAAGCAATAAATCTTGCACCGTCATTTGCATAAAATAGCAATTAGCGCATGATTAAACCGAACGCCACAACCAATGTATTGCATCACCCACTTCCCTATTCAGACAGTGCCTCTCAATGTTTTCAGCAATAAAAACCACCTGATATTATTCCTGAATGACAATACTTTTTGATTAAATCTCTGATTTGCCAAGTACGACTGGCTGCCATCTCATTACCTGAGGTGGGGTTCATCATGTTACCAGAAACAAGACAAGACACCAATAGAACAAACAGGCCATTGAGCTCCGGCTATATCACATCACTTCTGAGGACAGAAACCCTACAGCATGCAAAATAGATTTTTGTAAGGGGTCACCACAAGCAGTGCATGAAGTAATAAGGAGAAGCAAAAGCTCAGACCAGTGCTGTGGGCCAAACAAAAGATAGACGAGCAGGAGGGAGACGTTTCGAGAATATACTTTGATAAGATGTGAAGGCCACATACAGCTCTGTTCATTTACTAAAGCTGCCAGCAGATAATATTCTATCATGGGTTTTTATCTTTAAATCTGAACTATTGTACCAATGTCCCAAAGACCTTTAGAAATCAGGTTCCACAAATTTTGACTAGTTACATGAAATATTTAATCATGTGCAGTACTTATTGGAAAGGTTATTGCATAATTAAAGAATTATTTAGCAAACGATGTTATTAGTTACATTAATTTCCATTATTCAGCACAGCTTTGTCAAAGGTGTTTTCCAGTAACTCCAAAGTCTCTGAGTAACCAGTTGGTTAACTATGGGTCAGATATTTCTGAGTTGAAAAAAATATCTGGTACCAAAACAGAACTAATAAGAGAGTGAATATTGAGCAGTCATCAGATGAACAGTGTTGCTAACTTGGATGTGGAAGGAAACTGTTTGCTAAGTTCACCTTAACAACTTTAAAATGTGAGAATATGTCATTGTTGTGTTATATGGCTTCTTCTGTTGCACCCAAGTAGCCAAAAAAGGAAACTGGATGCATTTGAAGTATCCTCTTATCATCAACAGCTAGCTCAGCCAAAGTGATGAAACACAATAGTTCTAAAAGTCCAGTCTTTACAGTGTAGGCTACACTCTGTCCAACTCTGACCAAGACCAGGTGATTACTGAGTGTAGGCTTCCCAGAAAACATCGTGTAAATACGACAAGAAAAAGGTATATCACTCTTCTTTTCTCAAACGCTCTAATTAAGCTTCTACTTTGACAGCAGAGGCTGCAATCTCGCCCTTTTCTCGCTACCAATTCGTCACATATGGACACACGGTCAAGCACGCCTTGGTGTCAGTTTGTAGCGCATTTGGCAGCCCCTTAGCATCATAGTTCAACACAGTGGGGGAAGCCCTATAGCGTCATTTTTGAACGCTAAAAGCAGGTGTAGGATATAAATAACAGAACTGTCCAAAGCCAAACCATGATAATTCCTAAACCTAACCAAATTGCGATGTTGCACAGCGTTAACCACTAGTTTTATTTTGAAAGTCTAACTGGATGTTGCAAAATTGTTCTTGCTAACCATTGCTAACGTGACCGCGGAGCCCTACATGTCCAAAAATGACGCCAAGAGGTACCCAGGCCAAGGGGTTATATGTGACGAGTTTGGAGTGAAAATGTGTTGACCTGCATGTGTGTGCAAGTTTAGACTGTAACTCTAAGGCTAGAGAAAGACTTTACTTTTGGATAAATATTTAAAAATAAACGTAATGTAATGTCTCGTGTCACGATTGACAGATCTGTGTGTGTGTGTGTGTGTGTGTGTGTGTGCAATTCGTCTCAAACAGTTCTCTACCACAGGTATTTCTGTACTCAGTGTAAAAAAAGAAACAGCACTTACACACCATCATGGAGCAGTGAAACTCCACTCCACTGACACCATGACAAATGAAATTGTTTTAGGTGGGTTAGCAGCTCCTTAAGCCGGGGTGAGGCAGCTTTTACTGCAGATTTTACAGACTGGTACCCTCCAAGCTGCTGAGCAAACACACATCCTCGCCTCCATCTTATTGGCAGGGGATAGGATGAAATCTGAATTTTAATAAAAGGCCAATATTAGGCGGATTTCTCACAGAAAAAAAAAAGAAATACAGACAGCAGGCAGACAGTGACAGATAAAAAGAAGGGAGAGGACAATCTATCTAATAAGTAGCTGGAGGAGCAAAAAGTGAGAGAGGCTGTAAAACAGACCAATGTGATTTCTTACACTGTATATGGCCACGACATTGTTATCATGTGGGCAATTAAAAAGTATCGATAACACACCTTAGACATGACATACTTACCGATCACCTGACCAAACAGTTGTGTGTGTGTGTGTGTGTGTGCCTGTATATCAGGGAAATATGCAGCACAGGCCTTCAATTGTTTTGAGCATTTTTGCAATGCATGAGTCATACTGTGTGTGTGTGTGTGTGTGTGTGTGTGTGTGTGTGTGTGTGGTAAAGCATCCCAATGCTTTGAATCTAAATTAATCTTGTGTTACGTCTCTTTCCTTTTCAACTTTTCGCTTTCCTCTCCCTTTGAGTCTATCCTTTTGGTATCTCCCTTGCAAGAACGCCGTCCTTTTCCTCCACCCTACTGAGCCCATAGGAGACATTAATAATTCAACCCTGCGTCATTATTTCAAATATTAGAAAAGGAAATTGACTTTTTGACGGCGTCCAAAAGAAAGTCAGACACTTTCACTCGCAAAGAGAAAAGCCAATCACCTTGTCAAGTCTGCACTTCACATCTCTTTTCTTTGCTTTGAATCAATTTATTAACTCCACTAAAGCTGTTCCACATCATGAATGTTACATCACCTTATCGTGCCTCCCTTGTTTTTCCCCTGATATATTCTTATTTGCAGTCTTATTTGTTTGCTGTTGTAACGGCCCTATTCCACTATGGGCATCGTCACAGTTTAATCTAATCAAGCTAATACTTTGTCTTCTGATAAATGTTTCATTACAGATTTCAGGGCTTGCATCCTACCATACTGCACTATGTCTGCAGAGTATAGTGTGCTCAATATGTGCTTAGAGAGTGCTTATAATACTGTTTAAATGCTGTAAGAGAAGTCTCATCTTCCACAGAAATGCCGTCAAAGCAAAGTGACTGAAGGCCTCTTTCCTTGCTTCCATAACTCTTCCCTCAAATAAATCCCCCACATTGCCCTTTACTTCCTCTGCAGCTTCATCCCTATCCACTTTTTCCTCTCTACAGACAAAAGAGCAATGTTTATTACCCTGACTGCTCTAATATAGCTCCGCTGTGTAAAATCATTAGTGGAAAAGGCCTTTCATCGTGTAATTATTATTGATTTGACAACAAGCTGTTTCAGTTGTGGAATACCCTGATAGCAGCAGCAGAGGCAGCAACAACCCTACAAGTTATTAGCATTGTTTTTAAAAAGACACGGCAACGTGAGCGATCGAAGCAACACGGGTGAGCATGGACCGATTTTTCAGGCTTATCCTCAGAGAAAAGATGAAGGGGACCCTGTGACTTGCAACTACTGGTAGAATATAAATCTGCTTGCCCCCAATTAAAGTAATTTGAGGCATTTTTATATCCAGATGTGCAGCTATAATGTTCTCTTATAATTTACTTGCTCAGATGTGCCACCTATTACCGCAGAAGTAAGAATCCCTGTGGATGTGCACTTTGCCTGTCAAACCTTGCTGTTTAAGAGTGAACAGACCAACAAGCATAATCCAGGTGCGAGTTAAGATCCCTTATTAACTTTGCATGTTCAATCCACCCTACATGTTCGATGAAGGAAGGCAAATCAGGATTTACTTTGCACATTCAGTCCAACTGATCAAAACACTGTTGTTGTAAGCAGGGCCAAATGAACCTTTTAGGGTCATATACCTATGCTAAGGCTTGCTGTTAGCCCCTATTGATCCTCCTTCATTTACTGTCACTGTTTACTGCACACACTAGACTGTGCAAAGCAGCTTGATTATTCACCGAAAAACCAAGCAGTGTGTGCAGTTCTGTGCCAGAATAATTCAACCCGGTCAGGGGCATTTTTATGCGCAGGTGGATTAAGTAGCCACCTAGGATGCCACCGGCTGGGAGGGTGCCAAAGAGGAGGACGATTCTTTCTCATTCTTTTATTTCAGATGCATTTCATTGTTTCTCTGCATTTGTCGCATGGTTGTGCTACATTTGTGCTTTGGATTTGCATCATTTTGCAGCTGATTCACAACTCTGATTCAAACTTCAGCATTTTAGTTAATGCTAACATTAGAGAGAGTTTTGTAAATACCATCCCTTCCTGCAGCAATGGATCAACACATAAGACACTATACAAAGAATTATAGAATGGTAATTATTATTAAATATCATAATAAAAAGATAAATGCTCTCAGGGTGCAAGTGAATGTCAAGAGGGCCCTGCTCTAGGTTTTCTGTGTATCAGTTAGTTTGTGGTAATTTTGATTAAAAAAATCCAATTTCGTAATAAGTACCTTGTGAGCACAATATGAACTAAAACAATTAAGGTCTCAAAACTATATTTCAACACAATCCCCTTCTAGTAGACAGGGCCGCGAGATTCTGTAATAATGCAGGATTAGTTCATTCTGTTCTTTAGTGCAATGTTTCAGGTAATCAAACAGCCAAAGACTAATTGACATGCAGTGAAACCTCGGGCCAGTTGGTAATCCACCCTTCATTGTACTCTGTATTTACTGAATTGCAGCGTAATTATGGCATTGATAAGTATAACTTGTCTATATACTTGTAAAAAATATGAAACAGTTGCACCAAGCTGCTGGATTATGAAGCGGCCACAATTAAATAAATCCACAGAGGGGACCAAAGGAACATGCACACTCTTAATTCAAAGAAGCCACATTGAGCCACTCATTAAGGAGAGATAATTATACTTAGAGAATAAACAGTGATTTATATAATTGCTGTTGGATGGAGTCAAAGTTTTTTTTCCATCTTTTTTCAAAAAAATCCACAGTAGTCGTACTCTGACCCGCCTTCTTCCCCTCTTTTCATTTCTTCACCGTCGTCTCATCCTTTTACTTTCACCTATTTTCTTCATTTTCTTCTTTTGCACTTCATATTGCTGGAAAGCAGAATTTAGAACCCCCGACTCAGAAGGTTTAAGTTCCACCCACATGTCCCGCATTGCTTGTGTGGCCTCTAAACCTGTCATCTCTCTCGCACAGTCAATATCCCTCCGTCTTTGTGTCCTAACCTGTGGATTCTGACCTTCGAGAGGCATCCGCTGGGACATCCCGGCACCTAAAATAAACCATGGTGTCCTTCTTCACTCTGCTCACTCACAGAACTCTGCACTGACGTACATGTACATTCATCATTCATTACGGCCAGATGAATTACACAAACAGCTGCACTCAATTCCTATAAGCAGCTACATACGCTGCTAAATCTCTACCACTGTGCATTCTATTTACGCAAATAAGGTAATGGGGGCAGGGAGCGTTACAAGAATTAGAAGAAATAATGTGACTAATTTCCACGCATCTACTAATGAAATAATATTTTCACACTCTAATTAAAGAATATCCTTCTTCGTTCAACATAACTACTTATAAAATTGTCTTTGCACTGCAATTAACCAACACAAGGGAAAGGTGTGCATCTTGTGTACCTCCAGTAAATTATCACCCCAATTTGCAACATCTGCCCTTGAATTAACCTGAACAAGAGACCCGATGTGTATCTTGTGCAAATTATTAACTAAAACCAGGAAATGGTGTGTACCTTGTGGACGTAAATTAACCTAACAAGGGAATCTAATACACATTAATTAATAAAAACAATCAAGTGAAATTAATAAGGTCCCCCCCTTAAAAAGTAAACAATACACTGTGTGTCTTGTTCGTATGAATTAACAGTAGCTAGGTAAATTTACCATATTGTAAGTACTAATGCTAAATATGTTACAAACAAGAAAAAGGTAAATAGTGTGTGCCTTTTGGACCCCAAGTAAACAAATCCAGAAAAAAGGTTTTGTCGATATATTTATCTTTTGCATTTTTGGCTGTTTAGTGGCAATCAAAGTAGTATCAAGGTACAAAGTAAAATACATTTATAGTTTAATTCCATGAGGACACCGATGTAAAAATGTAGACCTGCAAAAACTGAACTGTCAACTGTCAGTTGACGTAGTATAAAGAGCGTTAGTCTGCGTTAGGAGGTGGATGCATGGGTCAAGCAAACACAGGGCACAGGGAAAAGATCCACTCTCTTTTAGCTCCACTCTTCCTGAGGGAAGTATCTAGATCTCCAGCTGCTCTGTCTGCCGTTTGCTGCTGGGGTTTTTTCTGCTGTGACCAAAAACAGCAGCTAAACAATGAGGTGGATCTCTTTAGGTTCATCACAATAAGTCATTAGATACATGTTGTACAAAGATATCAGTTATAGCTGCTTTAAAGAAAAGTATGCAAACTAGTCGTCTTAAGCCTTTGATGCACAAGCTATCCAAAAGCTTTCTAATCCACAAAATGGTTCAAAAATGACCTGTATTGGTTTCCTATGTTATGTCACGTGTCACTGAGTGATTCTTCAACTGCAACTGAATGTAGGTATAATGAAGGTATGATTATATATTTTTGATAGTTTTGATAACCACAGCTCATTATTTTTATCCTCACTTTATGAACTTTGTATTACTTCATCCAGTTTACACACATAGGTTCAAAAATGTTCTTTTTTTTGTATCTAACAATAATTTAATGTTTAAAAATATGTTTATTTCTCACTTTGTCAGACATAATGTATGCTTATCACCGATAACACTGACTGAACTGTAGTGTATAATAAAGTATATAAAGTATATAATGACATATAAAAGTATATAAAGTGTATAATGACATATAAAAAGTATGAATAAAATCACATGAGTACTGCGCAAATTGTGAGCCTCTTCACATGACAAGGTCTTTGTGCAGCTCGTTGATGAATAGCCGCCTTGCATTGGTCACCTCACCCATGTAATCAGGGTGTTGTGCAGTGAAGTTGGCACTGTCGTTGGCAACCTCCAGCACATTGTGTTGTCGAATATTTTCTTGGGTAAAACAATTGTAAAGTAAGATTTACATGCGTCATAGGTGCAAAAAGCAGCTGTGTTGTGTGTGCAGGTGATCAGTAGTACATGCTGTGCATATGCGCATTTCCAAACTTCAGAAGTTCCTACCAAACTCAGTATGGAATACATATGGGTCGTGTTTGACCTGTGTGTAAAACTGATGTAGAAATACATTGTTCATGAAGTATTGAAAAATAA
This sequence comes from Micropterus dolomieu, assembly GCF_021292245.1. NCBI lineage: Eukaryota > Metazoa > Chordata > Actinopteri > Centrarchiformes > Centrarchidae > Micropterus > Micropterus dolomieu. Next base: position 30,451,582 of record NC_060154.1, read on the forward strand.
AAAAAAGACCTGGAATAAAAACATTTATTTCAGAGATATAGCAGAGAAACATTCAGTCGGGTCACATTCGTGTTGTGCATTTTCTTTCATTTTCATGTATATGCATTTTATGGCAGAGGTAACCCTGAGTTTGTTACAGCAGCGCATGATTTAGAAATGAGATGTTCAACAGTTACACATGTGTGTCATGTTTTATTGTCATACTTTTGGCGAATAAAAGTGAATAAAAGTCACATAGTAGCATTGCAATCCCAGACAGGCACTGGGCACATTTATGCCCTTTTTGTCATGTTCTGTCATCACTGCAAAGGATTTGTCCTTTTATTTCTCTTCCTCTTTTATCCGCCCTTTCTTTCTCTCCTACATCTGTGTCGTATTTCTTCAACTGCCAAACAATCAGTGTTCAGAGCCATTTTCTCTCCTCTTCACTTCTATGCTCTTCACCCCCTCCCCCCGTCTGTAGAATTACATTTCCAAATTGCCTTGAACGATCACTTCTTGAATAACATTTTTTCCCCATGAAACAACAATACACAGCACGTCTCTACAGAATGTGACCGTGGATTTAATGTTGTAGTTTTTATGTAGACTAAATTCCCCATGAAGAATCTAGCTGCCAGCTAACTACCCCTGAGTGCAGATTAACCAACATTATAATGGGTTGATAACCCTGTAAATACTCTATCACTTCCTCTGTAATGTATGTGTGTGTGTGTGTGTGTGTGTGTGTGTGTGTGTGTGTGTGTGTGTGTGCGAGCGCCTATATCAGTCACAATAATAATAACTCTCAGCACTGCTCCGATAACCCTAATCTGACACAGGAAGTAATTCCTTGTCTTCATCGAACAACAGCTGGATTTGCCACCGTGGCTGCAGGCTGATAGTGTCATGGGATGAAGAATAAGGGCTCCTGCCCCCACAGTACAAGGATTACGTTAAGACAATACGCCTCTGTGTATTGGCTTTCTCTTTATCTGACCTGTCATATTAAATTATACTACATATAAGTGTTTAATGGATTCGTAATTACACAATTACAAGGTGTAAAATGTGGGGCTCCTCAATACACACTGAACAGAGAGGATATGGTGCCGCGACAGACTTTTTATTGGAGGTTTTATCCCATCATAGCTGTAACACCTCTGAACCAGAACATTGTATCTTGTTATCTAAAATATCTACCACTATCTCCATGTTCTAAAAGTGAATATATATACATGCAGTACATATACATATTTCCTTGGATTTACGTTTAGTGATTTGCATATTCTTCATATAGATGTTACTCATAGGATTACTCATAATACCACATATGGAAATACAAGTTCAGATTCCTTATTTATTTAGATTTTTATCCTCATTATTTACACAAGATAATACTTAAAACTTTTTCCTGTGGATTCTTTTGTTACGAATTTTGAAAACATTAGTTCATCATCAATTTATTTCTTTCACATCATTGTTTTATTAGTTTTCAGTAAGTGAGAATTAGTGCTGTTTTATTTCTTATAAAAAGACAATAACGTTTCTTGAGTGTCGTTTACCTTAAAACAAGACACACAATGTGTTTTTTGTGTTTAGGGTTGCAATAAATACGTAATACATTATCTTATTTAATGTACACCTAACATACCCAACTGGAGCCCGGTCCCAGTGTATCTAAGTCCAGGGCTAAATTTCTTTCCCAGTAAACCCCTGCTGATTATGGCAGGCTGGAGAGAGGCAGAAGTGCAACATGGGAACAGTATGTCGAGGTAAATCTAACGCCATCTGTGTATTACATAACCCTCATTACACTGTAACCCGAAATAAGGTGAAGCTCTTCATTTTCCTCTATGGACTCAGATGTCTAACTAATTTCTCCTTTTAGATTTCTTTGATTTTGGATTGTTGCATGTTCTATTTGGATCTGCATGTTTTAACTACAAAGTTGTTTTGGACTCTGGCCTTCGTCCACTCTCCATAGGGCTCTCCAGGCGCAGTTGAATAATAGCAAGAAAACATATGATTGGCCGGTGGTCACACCTTAACAGTTTAGCTATTTCAAGAGCGTATCATATACATATATTTATTCATAGTACACAAACGTAGTATATACACAGTTAAGAAACTATCCTATTAATAAATAAATATTTGCAATTGACATCTACAACTTCTGCAACAGCAAATTAAAGTCAGGGGTCACAGTAATTGTATTTAGCTTTAAAGATTCAGTTTTAATGCGATTCCAGTGTCTTAGGGGCTATAAGTTGCTAAAGAAATTAAAGCAAAATCCCAATCTGTTTCTAGCTACCATTCATGGACAATTGGCAGTTCTTGACACCGATGGAGAGTCAGTGTACTGTGTGCCAGCATGTGATTTTGTGAAATTTGGGGGGGAATAAAAAGGAGGACAGCATCCTCCAGAGAGAGCTCCATTCTGTTGGCTGGCGTGCAGTCCTGTTACTGGCAGTCAAATAAGGATACATGCTCTTTCCTTTTCTATGTCACACACACACACACACACATCTTTTTTTCTGTGTTTTCAGTTCCTCTGTCACCACTACATGTAATGCACAACACAACATATTTACAGTACGCACACATTGGCACATGCCTGCCCTGCAGGAGTATAGGCACACACACACACACACACACACTTGGGGAACTGTGTTGGTCAAGGAAGACAGCCATGACTTTGCCAAAGGGAGTGAGGACAGTAGAGCAGAGGTGGGGGGTTAAGGGGGTGGGAGCTACAGAGATTAATGATCTGAAACTCTCCTGAGTCTGTGTGAACATGTGTGTGTGTGTGTGTGTGTGTGTGTGTGTGTGTGTGTGTGGGGCCACTACGGTGGAGACATTATGCAGAGCAAAGCTCTACCTCTGAAGGATGGGCTCGTTTAACGGTGAGAGGCTATTTCCACTGTGACTCGTGCTGGGGTGGATGGGATTTGGCTGGATCTCAATCACATACCTTACACACACACACACACACACACACACACACACACACAAACATACTTTGACACAGCAAGCATTGCCGCCGGTGCCAGTCAGCTTTCACCAAGAAGTCAGCTTTCAACAGAACCCCCACCATTGAGTGACATATTAACCTGGTACCCTCACACACAAACATAAACACACACACACACACACACACACACGCATACACGTTCATTTACCCTGAGCATGTAAACCAAGACAGGAAGCCAGCATGATAAGATCACTAAGGAGCCTGGTTCAAGATGCTGCCTACACACACACTTACACACATGCGCACGCACGCATACATACACATACAAATACATTCATACACAGGGGGCACAACAAAGCAGGTGTGCTGCATAATCAACTCAGAGGAGGCAGAAATTACATGAATTAAAGATTGATTGACATTTAGCATGTGTTCCTTCGTCGGATTAGCATGGTTCTGTGGTTTGTTTGACATCCTAATGATCCTTCATTTTTGAATTTTGCCCTCTGTTTCCATCCTATAATCAATCCTTGCTGTATTGTTTTGCGTTTATCCTCTCTTAATTTTTTTTTTGTTACAAATACTGAAATGGAAATGCAGGAGAATGTCTTCATAATATTGTTTCTGGAACGTGGGTGGGCATAGCCTCAAGAAGCAGCATTATGCTGCTAAGGTCATTGATTGAGCTCCCTGGAGCAGCTGGGGAACTTGGCGGGTTGGGGTGGTGGGAGACACACCAGCGAATGAGGCGCCTTTTAGTAAGGCGCTTAGTGTGACCTCAGCAATGATTTTTTCTACGTATCTCCCATATGAGGATTCATGTAGCTACATGAGTGGGAAGCATGGTAACTGATGTAAAGTATCTCGGCATGTCTCATTTCCAAACTCAAGGTTTGGAGAACTGTTTTAGAAAGTTGATGGTAAGAAAAAACAGTCAATTGTTTATGCCAAATGTGAAGCTGAGCATCCTTGCATGAAAATAATGCATTGTTTGTTGGATGTATTGCACAGAACTCTAGGCTGCCCAGCGGGAGCATTTTCACATTTCACAATATAAATTAGTCCCAGTTGGCAATGAATTATATCATCTGATTAAATCCAAATAATTATAGATCTTCTGTAAGATTTCAAATTCATAAAATAAGAATTAAGTACATGATGTGACATTTATGGTGACTTTTAAATAATACAAGATTTGATCACTGTTTGTGGGTTTGCAAAATTTATGGATCTTGTTAAAGAAGTTGTTAAAGGTCAGAGCTTATTCACGACTTACCAGCCCTCACGCCATACTTTCTCTGATTAACCTGCAGCTGAAAAGGGCTAACAAATTTACAGTAAAGCAAAGTCTTAAAAAACAATGCCGTTTGTGAGAACAATCTAGGAGCCAATGCAAAATCACAGGCTTTACAGGCGATGGATGAAAGTGAGTCTATACAGTGACAGACCACCTCTCCTGCATGCAAGAGAGATCACTGATATGGAACATGAAATAAGTTACAAATAAATATATTGTAGGTGGACTATTACGTTTAACGGTTTCTGACTTTGGCTGAAATCTGATCATTTTTGGAGGTTTTCCGGGGTGACCCCATCACAAAGCTCTATGCAGGAGTGCTAGGTAAGCACTTTAGCCACAGAGAGCATTTATATATATATACCACTTAGGTATCAGTAATGCATATTCCCACTAAGAGAAATTATGGGCTTCAAATTCATATTATGCCCACTTAGACCAGTTAGAATTACATTAACCTGCATTTCAACATCTTATCCATCTCAGCATCACATTTTAGTTCCAAGCGTAAATGGGGTCTAAAGCGTCATTTGTGCCCTCCGTAGCAGAGTATATCAAACAGCATCAAAGTACAATCACATTCTTCCAGCCACTGTGTGCAGCAGATGGAAAGAGAATGGTTTGACATTTAAAATAAGGCAGCAAGCTAAGCTCTCTCCATTACAGCCTCTCTGTCACCTCTGACTGAAACCCACAGACAGACACAAAAGCACTCAGGGGGAAAAAAACACACACAACACATACTGTAATCTTTTACGTGTGAGTTAGGAGAGACAAATTGGCATTTGGAAAATATCACAAGGGATCATGTTGATCCGAATAAACACACTCATAGTGAGGTTTAGAGCCGGGCGGAGGACAGGCAGAGGAGAAGGAAAGGAAGCGAGGAGAGGAGAAAGCTTCAGAAATCCATGTGACAAATCACACACGGAAACACGAGAGGAAAAGATTAAAGGAAAACAGCCTGAGCGAGAGGTACAGTAGGTAAAGTAAGGTGGGGAGAGGTGGAGTGAGCTTTCCAGCAGATGAAATCCATCTCCATAAAAATCCAATCCTCTTACTCTTCAATATGCTTCAAATGGGTGGATTGACATAAGGGGTCGCAACCCTGACTGTAACCCTGGCAACCATTGCACTCCCCATCCCAACCCTAACAATCCTCTCTTCATATCTCTTCTGGCTCCCACATCTTGTCCTTCACTAGTCTCCCCACATCTCCACCGCTCTTTCCTCCACTCTTCCACATTCATATAAAACCCACACACTGCATTTCACTCTGACATGTGCTGATTGTATTGCGGATGTTGTACAGGCCGCCACCTTTGGCCCCTTGTTAAAGGACTGGGGTATGCCTCATGCAAGCAAAAGATGGAAGGAGCCATAATGAATAAGTCAAAGCAGGAACTACGAGTGCAGACATGTTTTGCTCTATTCATTCACTAACGTGTTACCAAAGGTAAACAGAAATATTTCACACCGCAGAGCTTCAAGTCCTGCTTTCAGAGATCAGCAGAGAAAAGTAAATATTAGGTGTACACCTGCCAACAATGTGTCATCAGAGCACAGCACTGCTGATGACACACTGTTGTGACAGACTTAAAGAGGGAATGTTCTAACAGAAAGTTAGAGGATAAAAAAAACTCTTCCATGGCTGATATGATAGGCAGTCAACAGGACGTGACAGTCGTGAAGAAATTAGCTGAGACAATATTACAGCCTCAGTAGGTGATGTTCTGCTTTCCAATTTCTTTATGACAGTTTTATAATCACATATCTCAAATTCTGTAATGTGTGTCCCCCAGCAAAAAGATTCTGTTGACGGACTGGAAAAATTTCAGATAATGAAAAGGAAACAGCTCAACGTCAGTGTAGTGAAAAGACAGCAAATATAATTTTTAATAATCAGTTTTTACTAATTTGTGTCCATTGTAAAATAAAAAAATATATACTTCCGAATTGTCAAACCCACTGGTAATGTGGTAAATTAGACATTATGGAACAGCTCGGTAGTGGTCGGCCAGTAGGAAACCATGCCAGCAGATTAGCTCACTAGTGGTTATACTAGCTCAGCTGCCCACCGTTGGTCATGTGACCCTTGCCTTGCAGGTCGTAACGGTCAGACGAAAAATATGAATAACAACTCACATCCTTGTTTACAGAATTGTTGGGACCAGGGTGTGATTTGTGTAAAAAAAACAAAAAACAGAGGTGAACTGGTGAACTGTGGATTGATTGCAAAGTCTACAAATGTTTTCTCCCACAGTTCATTATTAAAGTAATAAATTCAGAGCGTTACATCACCATGCAGAGCTGCAGTGAAAGCGCAGAAAAGACAGATGCATGCTGTGTTTAACCCAGAAGTGCAGTGAGTGGGTAAGGGGAGAGAAACTTATTTAAAACCTGTCACTTTCAAAAGTGTCATTAAGTGAAACCCATTAGTAAAGTAAAATTAAGTAAATTTAATTTAAGTTACTCAATTTAACTTAGCATTGACTCTTTTGTCACATTGATTGTGCCGGGTATAACAAGCTTTACAACAGTAATGTCATGTTAAGCAGCATTACTAGAAATGACCTTTTATTTAAATTTGCAACATCAAACGTGCTTTTTAAAAGTCGCAGCAACTATTTTTCACCTCAGCTGATCTATCTTTGTATATTTACTCCATGAAGACAACACTACACATCTATCAGAATGAGAGATGCCATATGCAGTTATCCCCCAACATTTTTTAAATGTGGTAAATTATCAAATAAACCTGCTCCTGATTAGGACAGTAGGTTAATGAGGACTGTTATGTACTAGTTGTTAGGTGCTTCCCTGGTTGATCTGCAGCTCTACCGTATAGAACACTCTGTACTGTACATCCACACAAGCTACACAGCCACAAATCTCTCAGGCATGTACTGATTGGATGAAGGTATATAGGCCATCACCTCTGACCCAGCGTACACTGTGCCATTTCTATAAAAGGTCATATTCAACCATTCAGTGTTGACCCCCACCCTGTAGTCCAGTCAGTGTTAGACAGAAAAAATAATGGCACAGCCTTTCACTCGTCTTCTGACTGCTTATCTCTCCTTGTATTGCTGGGACTACTGTATATTGATCCCATTTCAATTTTGGCATATTGTCTTATGTTGCAAAACACATTTACTATACTGAAATTCAGCTCTTCAGTAAAAAAGCGATAAAAAATACAGACAGAGTAATAATCGACATATTAACTTGGTCACGTGAGAGTGGGATATAAATTGTTTTTTCTAACTGAGTGAGTGGCTCTCTGCTGAGCTGTCTGCACAACTGCCTGGCTCGGTGTTTTTCTGCCTTTTTGGGATTCATAGAAAGCCTGGGGACAGACACAGTTGATACAGTAGACAGATACAGTTGACATCAAAGCGTGCCGATGCATGGAGAGGTAGAAAGATTTGAGAGTGTCTCAAATCTCCAACTACAACCACTTCAAAAATTCCCTGGCATTATTTGAATTTTTTTGTTTTTCTTGTGGGTTGCAAAAAGTATTAGTCAGTCAGGCAGACAGACTAGCAGCTATTCCCCGGCTGCACTGTGTGTGTGGCGGGAATACAGATTTTTTTAAATCTTGTTTTCCCTGACATGCTTTGTACTGTTCTATTTTAGCCTCTTCAAACACTGGGAGACATCTCTCCATAGAAATGAAGCAACCAGGCGAGTCTCCCCTGGCGCAGAGAATTATGCAGCAAGTTACTGGAGCGATGTTTCTACTATTCTCTGCAGTACGTATTACAGGCACTCACACACACTGGCACTATCATATGCTAAGGAAAAATAATCCCCACACACATATGCTAAAAGATAGACACACATAAGCACAAATGGAAGCATGGCTCATTTGGAACAGGCAGGATAATAAGAGCTACGTGTTTGCTGTTAGAGGGGGTAAACAGATGGAATGAAGTGTTGAATGGACAGAATTATGGGCACATGGACATAGGCAGCATCAGAGGCACACTGGGTGGGTAAACACGAGCATGCTGTGCATTTTACTGACGTCACCACGTGAGATTTGTGGATATTGAAGTCAATATCGTTTTAAACATCTTCCTTACTTAACTTACTTATCTTACTCAAAGCCTCCATCACATAAAGCATAGTTTTGATATGAAATCCTCCTCCTCCTCCTCCTCCTCTCCGGCTCTCGCTGCCCTGCCAGAAATAGTGCAGTAATATGATGATGAATACGTTTTCTTCCCTCTCCTCTCTCCTTCTGTTGCTTTCTTCAGGTGTTTCTGGCTCCGGAGCTGCGGGGTCTGGATCTGTGGTTACGGGCTTCATTATTAGTACTATTAATTATTTTCATTGATGTATAGATGGCCACCCACCCTGAGTCGCCCAAATTGTAATAGGCTGGACTGCAGTTTGGAATGGGGAACACTTTACAGGTGATATATACAAACTGTAATCTTCATAAAGCCACCTTTTCCGGCCATTTATATCAAAATGAATGTATTGTACTTACTCAAATAAAAGAGTTCCTCTGAGTTAAGTATAGAAAAAAACTAATTCAATGAAGTTAAATTATTTTAGCACTAGCATTGAAAAAAAAAAACAAATAGTAACCAGCCCTAGTTCTGTGTTATTTAGATTCCATGTCCCGTTTTCTGTAATTATTTTGACATTTACAATTACAAAGGTTTCATTGGCCATGTCTTATAAATGCTCATTTCAACTGCTTCTTTCTCCATTTTTTTCATTTGGTTAGTGGAGAATATCAGGGTTCATGGGAGAAGAGAGGAAATATCTGTATGCCTTACAATCATCCCCAATTGTGAAACACTATAATTGCATTTCTGCTTTGCATCAAAGAGTTAATGAATGCACAATAAGGCAGGACAGTACGACAAACTGGCGTCCGCAGGTGAAAAATGATCACAGGGTCTTGTCTTAAAGACTGCAGCGGGCAACAATAACTCACTGAAATAGGTTCAAGTGCGCATCCATCACTCCCCCATCCAATCAAAGAAGCACAGATGGCGGGGCTGGCCATCAGCAGAGTTGTGATAGGGTTAGAAGGGGCAGAGCGCGGAGTCTGTTGGTGCATTATCGGCTTCAATCACCGTAATGCACCATGCTCCCACAACGACCTCTAGGGTGTGTGTGTCGCCCATATATCATCACTACCCATTCTGCGGGACCCACTGACCAACACACTCGCACAGCCATTATCTCGCCACATATGCTGGTACTGAAGGCGCAGATAAACAGGCAAACAACATGCCACAACATGCATGAAATAGCTCATACAGACTATTTCATAGCATGAGCGCACCCCAAAGTAGTCTATCACAGAGCGTGTGAAAGAGGAAATAGGATTAGAGCAGTGGTTGGCTGGGTCAGAGACCTGCGGCGCAGATGCAACGCTCCATCACGGTCTACAAGCACTTATGGAGACAGAGAGAAAGCGAGAGGCTGAGATGAAAAGGAGGATTCTCTCCTTTTTTATTACAGTCCCTCCCACTGCTCTTTATCTAACCCTTGACTTATATGAATCCTGTTATGGTGTGACGTGAACCTGGGGCGTCAGCAAGACATAGACAGGCAAATGGAGAGAATGATATACAGGAGGGAAATGCAGCTGCAAACAGCAGACGAACAATGTGTGGACACAACTGAAGCAGCTACAGACAGACTGACTGGTGAAACCACCTGGCTACAAACTGAACAGAGAGCTACTGTTCTGTATAGACTGCACAGAGACTATTTTCTGGCACTGGACTTGGAGGTGTGGATGGGTTGAATGGTCCAATATGGATGTAATTCCTTGAGAAACTGGGCTTTTTTGAGATTCAAAGACTTTATTGTCATTCTGACCGTGTAGCTACTTGCACAAGGCAGAATGAGATAGCGTCTCTCAAGGGCAGTGCAATCATTCAAACAACATACAACAATAAAAAGATAAAAAGTGGATGTCACAACTCCATACAGAATAAAACGCCTGGTGCACAAGAGTTTTCAATTCAAGGGATGTCGGTGAAATAGCAGCAGGGACACACATATACTGTATATATATATATATATATATATATATATACACATATACACGTTAGTAATCAGTCAAACTATGCAGCTTTGCAGGGAACCTTGGGCTTTTGAGGCACCTAGGATTCTGGGCCCCCAAGGCATTTTCCAGGTTAGTAATCTGGCCTTGTGTGAGCCACAGGTGTTCCTTCTTTTTGATTTTGATTGTACATCAGGTTTAATCTCAGAGGTGAGGAAAACAGTGGAGACATGTAAGCAGTGCCATCATGTCAGTATGACAGAATGTGTTTGTGGGATGTTGCTTTACTGTAAAAGAGCAATTGGGGATTAATGACATTAATATTAATTATTGTACCTGAGAATAATTATTAAGATTTACAGTATTTCAACTGTGTGAGACATTTGAGATGAATATTTTGTACTTTTGGCTTTATGCTATCTATCTGATGGCTGAGTTACTAGTTTAAAAAAAGAAAGTTTGATATTCAAAACATACACTGACCTCATCAAATATGCACCGTCGAGTTTAAAACCTCTGGTGGGAGAGAAAGGAATGTGTCTGCTTCAAAGGAACTTTCATTTTCATCAAATATTTTCTAACAGCAGAATTAAATTAATGTGCAATTGGACTTCATAGGGGAAACGCAGGCTAATCTCCCTCCTTCATTGTTGGGCGAAATGTGTGTGCGTCCTTTTTTTATTATTCACTCCTCCAGAAAAGGACCAACATCAGCAGTATATGAAGTAGTCCGACCACGTACGGGATTAAAATTAAATTTAGAGGTTTATTTTGCTACGTTTAAACTTTTACTTAATTACATTTCAGCACTGTGGACATTAACTTTGAATTAAATATCATTCCATTATTGTATTTATATGCTATAAAATTTGCCAAAGTGTCTGTTCCTCACTATTAATGTTGTTCCTGCAAAGATTTTTAAAATATACATGTATTTCATTCAGCAAAGATTCAATATTTGGTCTTATCTTGTAGGGATTGCATTTTCTAAATTAAACGCAACATTCTGATGACAGATTATGTATCACTACATGGGCTATATTAACTTAACTGGAAAATTCCCAATTCTACATCCCAGTAATAAGTATGGGCATTGGACAAAACAATCTGTTATTGATCTATGGCTTGCCACTCAAAGAAAACTTGTGGGCTGAATAATAATTGATCAATCTTGCGGTGTGTGCATTTGGTTCAGAATTAAAATGCAGCTAACTTGTGTGAGAACCAGGAGAGCAGGAGAGCAGGTTAAGGATCTCTTATAGCTGGAGGGAGACGCTCAGGAAGCGGTGGGATGTGCTGCCCACCGTGAGGAACACCGAAGCCGGACTTCATCAGAATTCCCACACAGGCAGCAAAGCAGCACTGTTTCATAACAATACAGCAAAAACTTGGCAAAACAGACACATTACTGATAAGCACCAACACGCTGTGAAATCATAATGGCAAAATAATTAGCACGCACAATTACACAGCATAATAAGAGGCTCTATGAGTGCTAAGCTAAACCTGGGAGATGGTGGGAGGGAGGACAGAGAGAGAGGCTCTCAGTCGCTAAAGTATAGAGAAGTACATATATCGACAACACCAACACAACAATTATGTCTGCAAAGACAGGAAGTGGGATATGGGAGATTTATGTTAGTAGTTTATGTCTCTACTGTGATGGTTAAAGAGAGGCTTATCCCAGCTGATTGGAGGGCAAGAGTACTACATATTTTAGAGGAAGGATTTCCACGATATATTCTAGGGTTTAGTGTGTGAGCCCCCCCCCCCCCCCCCCCCCCCCCCCCCC